>NW_016107949.1:417462-455699 GCF_001604975.1 Cebus imitator | reverse complement strand
AGCAGTGGCTTGTAGTTCTCCTTGAAGAGGTCCTTTACATTCCTTGTTAGTTGTATTCCTAGGTATTTTATTCTCTTTGTGGCAATTGTGAATGGCAGTTCATTCTTGATTTGGCTCTCTTTAAGTCTGTTATTGGTGTATAGGAATGCCTGTGATTTTTGCACATTGATTTTGTATCCTGAGACTTTGCTGAAGTTGCTTATCAGTTTCAGGAGCTTTTGGGCTGAGACGATGGGGTCTTTTAGATATACAATCATGTCATCTGCAAATAGAAACAATTTGACTTCCTCCTTTCCTATTTGAATACACTTTATTTCTTTTTCTTGCCTCATTGCTCTGGCTAGAACTTCCAGTACTATATTGCCTAGGAGTGGTGAGAGAGGGCATCCTTGTCTAGTGCCAGATTTCAAAGGGAATGCTTCCAGTTTTTGCCCATTCAATATGATATTGGCTGTTGGTTTGTCATAAGTAGCTTTTATTATTTTGAGATACATTCCATCAATACCTAGTTTATTGAGGGTTTTTAGCATAAAGGGCTGTTGAATTTTGTCAAAGGCCTTGAGAAGCACCTTTTTAAAAGTAACTCACCAAAAGCACAAGCAACAAAAGCAAAAATAAACAAGTGCACCACATCAAACTTTAAAGCTTCTGCATGCCAAAGAAAATAATAAAAAAAAATGAATAGGCAGCCAATCAATTGGGCGAAAATATTTGCAAGTCACGTATCTTAAAAACATTAGGATTCAAGGTACATAAGGAACTAACAACTCATTAACAATAAAACAAATAATCCAATTTTTAAAATGTGCAAAAAACCTGAATAGACACATCTAAAATGAAGACATGCGAAGGGCCAACAGGCACATAAAGATGTCCAACATCATTAATCATCAGGGAAATTCCAATCCAAACCACGAGATACCATCTCACAATCTTTAGGAAAGCCATTATCAAAGAGACAAGATATAACAGGTGTTGGTGAGGGTATTTAGTAAAGAAAGCCCATTTATTGTTGATGGAAATGTACAGCCATATTAGGAAACAGTGTGGAGTTTCCTCTAGAAATTTTAAAAAATAGAACTACTATATGACCCAACAACCCCTCTTCTGGGTATATACTCAAAGGAGATGAAATTGCCACCTTGTAAACATATATGTGCTTCCATGTTCACTGAAGCATTGTTTACAATAGCCAAGATATGGAAAGAAACTAAATGTCTGCTGGTACTTGAATACATACAGAAATTGTGGTGGGATGTGTCATCAAGATGGCAAAATTGGAGATACTAGCCATTATTCCACCCCACCCCCCCCCCGCAAAGAAATAAATAGCTATCTACAAACCAAAATATCTCTAAGAGGGCTCAAGGGCACGTTAAAGAAGTGAGGCAACACGGTGGGGCAAAAACAATAACAACAAAATACAACAAAAAAGGAGACTATCCACAGAAATGAGCACTGGTGAGACTGACATATCTGAGATTCCAGGAGATGGCCAGGAACAAAGAAGAAAAGTGAAAGCTACTGATATCAGCCACATGGCAGGGGCCACCATGGTCTCCAGGGGCCTTCTCCACAGAAGACACTGGCATGTTTTGTCATTGAGTTGAGAAACAAACATTTCTGTTGGGGGAACTACATAGAAGAAGGCACAACTTCCCAACCCGCCATCACCCAAGAAGCAGCTGCTGTTGAGCCACTTTGGGCAACCATCTGCCTCCTCTCTCAACCTCATGCATGCCTTAACCCCCAAACCTTAGCTCCTCCATGGATGCCCACTCTTCAGAGGTTGGAGCTATCACCACAGCAAGCTGATGTACACTCCAGGCCCTGGATCCAAGGTCTGTCTAAGGGTTCCTTGAATCCAGGCACAAGCTGAGCCATCATAGAAAGGCAATCCCTGACCTGATCCTGAAACACTGTAACACTGAACACACCTGTGGAAAAAATTGGGGAGATGTAGATTAGATGATAAGAAGTTTCACTGATATAGATGAATACATAGACAGATCCAAAGTACCACATGCGGGCTATAAAGGATAACTATGTCTGCTTTTCCTTTGTTCATTGTACTCTCATGGCAAGATGGCTAGTGAGAGTACCCTTCTTGTAGTCCATGAAGTAAAAATTGCTCAATGAGAGATCCTTTGCCTCAGTGTTAATTTTGCTTTGTGGCGCTGACCAATTAAATATGCATAATAAAAAAGATAAGTCTGAATATGAAAACTCAGCACTGAGACCTTTTATGAGTGCCCCTTTATTTCCCTTGTATTTCCTCCTGACTCTTTCTTACATGGAACTTCTATTGCATGCTGAGAATTCATTTTGCTGTTTTCCAAATATATGCTAATTCTCTATTCTTTAAGACTACTACCCATAGTAACACTGAACTTTAAAAATCATTCCCTACTTATGGATTTTTATCCTATAAGCTCAGCTTGCTAGTGTAAGAATTAAAGAAAGAGGAAAGAAACACGAAAAGTGTCTTAACAATTAAAGACAGGTTTATTTTGGAGAATAAATTTTAGAGGGGCTCCTGGCCAAGTTGCGCCAGAGGCATTTTTTCTTATAGACTGAGAGTTTTTTTTAAGGGTTTGAGGCAAACAGCTTATTACTGGCTTGGAATGTTTTTGTGTTTCTTTGTGTTGCTTATCTGGGAGGGAGAGTTTCTGTGCTTGTTTCCATACATTTTCCTGCTGCTACAGGCATACCCCCTGAGTCTACTTTTAGTTTCCTTATCTTAGTGCACCTGAAGGGAAAGGAATGTGCTTATTAAAGCCCACTGTTTCACTGGGGCCCATTGTATGAGGGTGATATTTGGCAATTACCCAAGAGACTTTCCCTCCCTCTCTCTGTGCCTGAGCTGTCTTATCTGTGTTTTACTGTCTGCTCTTTCTGGCTGCTTGTAGTTAGAAGACAAGTGATTTCCTTGAAATGCGTGAGGCTAGAAAGGGAGCTGGAACTTAAAGTGGTGGTGTTTGTCCAAGATGACGGTGCTCCTGCTCTGTCATTCCAGACCCTATAGTTAGAAAGGACGAGGGGCAACCTGTTTTTTTTGTTGTTGTTGTTTTGTTTTTTGCTTTTTGCTACTTCCTACTGAGCTAGAGCACAGGGCAGAAAGTTTTTTGGTTTTGGATTGGCTGAAGGAGCAATGCCATTTGTAGATGTTTTGGGTAGTTGTTTGTGAAATAGCCATAATTCTGTTGGTTAAGCATTTTTGAAAAAGCTTAATTAGGCAAGGTAAAAACATTAGTCCTGGACTTTTTAGCAGCATTTTTTAGTGGGCCTGATTTGTTGAGCTAGAAGCATCATTTTTTTTTTTCCAATGAGAGGCAGAGGAGCATGTTTGGAAAGGTCCATGTGTTATTTTTTTGTTAGCAACTGTTATTCCTGCTATGAGGATAATAATTAAGCAAAATGCTACAGTAATTGAGATTCTCTGTTGGATATTTTACCCTGAGGTTGCTACAGTATATAGTTTCACTGCAAATAGTAAAGTGAGTAAAGCAATTCCCACAAGGGTGGCGTAGTAAATAATTTCCATTAAAAAGATGTTAATATTTGGCTTAAAAGGAGAAGTAGAAAGGACAAAAAGTATTTGGTGAGATAGGGGTGAGACTGGGTAGATGAGTAATTTTTCTTATTTATTTTTTATGATTTTTTGCTTAAGATTTTTTTTTTTTACATTGATATTTAGGACATTTATCTGGGCTGATAGGGGTTGCTTCCTCAGCTTTTTAGGCTTTGACTTGAGTGTGATGTATTTAGAAGTTGATTTCTGTAACGAACATTATTTAAACTGTAGCAAATAATAAAAATTGAAAAACATAAGTCAAGACTAGAATTTAACAACAGGTGTGCTATCGTTTTTGAAACATGTATTTGTACTATTAAACATCTATGAGTTGGACAGAATTCCTTTCCTTTTGAGGGTCCAAGGTAACTTGAGGTTCCTGGCCTGTCAGAAAGTGACATTCTTCCCTTACCACATGTCAGAAACCCTGTACAGGGACTACAAACACAGAATATAAGGCTAGTTTCCAAGGGCTTTATTAGCTCCTTAAGTCAAGTTTGATTCCTTAAAGGAGAGCACACCATTCCAGTCAAATCCTTGGCAAAATAACCAGTTCCTGCAACTGTGTTCTGTTACAAAAGAAAACAGATTCTTTTTTTTTTTTTTTTTTTTTTTTGAGACAGAGTTTCACTCTTGTTACCCAGGCTGGAGTTCAATGGTGGGATCTCAGCTCACAGCAACCTCTGCCTCTTGGGTTCAAGCAATTCTTCTGCCTCAGCCTCCTGAGTAGCTGGAACTACAGGCCCGCACCACTATGCCCAGCTAATTTTTGTATTTTTAGTAGAGATGGGGTTTCACCATGTTGACCAGGATGATCTCGATCTCTTGACCTCGTAATCCACCTGCCTTGGCCTCCCAAAGTGCTGGGTTATAGGCGTAAGCCACCGCACCTGTCCAGAAAATAGATTCTCATTGCACTGATGCTAACAACTGTACTGTTGTAATTTAAGAATACTTATAACTAGTTTTTAAATTCTAGAGGAACTAGGCAGAGAGAAACAAACATACTTTAAATCCTATTTACAAGAGTATACTTTACTTAGTTGTGAAAGATTATAGCTAGCTTAAGACCAGTGTTCTTGACTCTGAAAAATAAAATAAGGATTAGCAATGTTTTAAGCAAAAAGGTAAAACTTGTTTTGATTTTCTATTAGTTTAGTCCATTTTATTAACTTTTGTTTTGCTTGATATTTGTAAACATTTTAGCTTTTCATGAGTTTTGTGCATTTGTTGTTGTTGTGAGAAATCCACATTTGAGAGCACTTCAAGTTCCACAGCTTGATTATTAACCATCTTTTGAAGAGAATTAAAACAAAACAACAATTGTCTGTAATTGATAAAATATTCAGTTTGGATACAGTTATAAACACAATTGACAAAGAAATTTGGTCATTTTTGTGGTTTACAATAACCCAACATAACAACCTTCATTGTGCTTAATAGAACATATTCAGACACTAGCCTTAGACATTTCATACAGCTTTGGCACATATGTTAATATTATTCCCTAAAATATAACTTATTAGGCATTATTTTGTCAATTTTATGTACCTAAACATGTTAAATAATCCTCTTTACCTTTTTTCCAGATGCTTTAGGGGCTCTTTGCAGGACCAGAAAGTTAGAGGTTAGGAAAGACAATTCTGAGATTAAAATTTAATTTTGGGAAGCCTGTTCAATATGTTTAAAATTTAAAACATTTTAAATTTGTGTTTGTTTGTTTGTTTGATTTTGTTTTATTTTGCCAAAATGATGAGTTAAAAATTTGGAAAAGCAAATTTTTATTAGCCTTTTTTATTACATGAAAATCCTGTTTAAGAGAGAAAGTTAAATTTTACCCTTGCATTAGTTTGCTATTAATGTTAATCCTAATTTTAATGAGATCTTACAGACAATTCTATTTAATATTAACCAGTTTGACTATGAAGTGAGATTTTGACATACCTGTTATAACCCTTGACAAGTTTTGCTAAAAAGTAGATTAGCATTTTAAGAAAAGCTTGTGGCGCCCTTTTGAGTTTAGTTAATATGTTTACACACAGAGTGTTCTTTGCAGGATTAATTTTTACAATGTTTTTACAATTTGCTTAAACCATTTACTTTATTTTATTTAAGATTTTTTTATTTTTAAGCAAAATGTACATTTTTATGCCTTCTTATAATTTTTAACTAAAAACATTTTTTACTGTTTTTATACACCTTGCATGAAAATTCACGCTTAGTAGTTTTAATCACGTCATAATGGTAACTTTTAGCAACTTTTAACTTTAATGTAAAACCTGTTAAGTTTTTAAAATTATGTGCTAGATGCAGATGAAGCTTGACTTTCCCCAGCATAGTTAGGGCCATGGTTACTTTCATATGTTTCTGGCCTTACCAATTGTGAAGCAGACAAGTTGACAGTTTTTAAAGGCTAAAGAAGCAGTTCACAACCTTAAAACATTTAGCAAACCTCTAAATGTTTGTGTAGATCGCATTTCTATACCTTAAGGACATTGGTATTTTACCAAAAACTCCCAAGACTGTTTTTATTTTTAAATATTAAAGTTACATGAACTGAAAGGTCTCAAAACTTTTACTTTTCTCTTAAAAATATTTGATTTAAACACTTATTTTTCTTAGGCAATTAATTAGAGCTCTTTTTAGTAGACATTGCACACATAACACAGCTATAGCCACACAGACAACCAGAAGAAGATCCAGTAGTTATAAGATTTTTGATTTTCTAATTTCCCAATTGGATTATTGGCCTTCCAGTGAGACCCTTTCAGAACGCAGCTAGGAATACAGTCTAGGGCCTAATAAACAAGCATAGCTGGAAGACAAAGACAAATTTTGAGAGGTACTTATTCACCTCTAATTCCAGGGGCTCCATGAGAAAAACAGAGATTTTTCCCAAAATGGGATTTATGGTGACTTTTCTGTTTTCCCAAGGAGTCTCAGGCCACCAGAAGTTATTTTAGGGTCTTTTATATATGAACCAAGAGTGGTTAAGACAGAGTGGAGAAAAGTAATTTAGTTGACTGAGAAAAACCTTTCCCAGGAAAACAAGATTTATGAAGAGAAAAACATAAAGGCCTTTTGAATATATTTACTGCTTGGATATTCGATTTTAATTAAGCTCAGCACTCTTTTTTTTACTAGGGGTGAGGGTGTAGGTTAGAATTATATAACTATTATGCCAGGTTAAATTAAAGGATTGAGTTATGTGCAGGAACTCCCTGCAATGATGAGAGGGATTTTTACAGAAAGATCCCAGATGCTGATTGATTTGCAACAAATCAGACATGGAGAAGGGGACATGAACATGAGCTATGCCTTCAACCCCAGCCACTTCCTGGAAAGAGAGAATGGCAGAGGAGGTTTGATTTTTTGGAGTAGTTTTTAAATGGGAGAAGAGGGAGGAGGGGTGGGGCTTAAGGTAGAAGAAAGCCTGACTATAGGGAACCTTTTGCCATTTGCAAAAGGTTTCTGATGATAAAGTTGTCAAGGTTCCTGAGAATGTGAAAGTTAAAGATACCATTTTTGGGTCATTGGCTGTCATTATGTAGTTTGTATTGGGGCCAAGCCGTGTTGCAATATAAAACTAAATGCTTTGACTTTAGGCTCCCTGGTAAGGCAAGTTTGGTGCGGTTGTGAAGACGACAGCCCAGCGGGGAGGACATAGGAATGTGGGAATGTTTGGCACCTAAGTAGACTGGTAAGGGGAAGCCAGGGGTGTCTGTATGGTTCTGGGTGTCTGTATGGTTCTAGGTGTCCCCACACAAAAGACAGAGACCCAGAGTCCTCTCTCTGAAAGAGGACAGTTAAGGTGAGAAGGAACTGGGCATCCCCAAGATTTCCTCTAGCTTGGTTCTGCTGGTCCTCTATGGACTGGGGTGGCAGGTGGAACTTTCTCTGGTACCAGGAGAAAGCCAGGAAAGGCAGATTTTACCAGTTGGCTGAATTAGTGTTCAATGTTGGATGTTCCAGTTGGAATTGGCAAAGGGCCTCCCAGACTGGAGCTGGGTGGGGGGGTGAGGGGGAGAGAGAGAGAGAGAGAAGATGGTGGGAGAGGGAGAGAGGGAGCAAGGATTAGAGAGCAAATATCTGTTGTTGCAGGCAGTTAGAGGTGCACTGCTGAGGGTTTTGACAGCCCACGGGGGAGTAGCCCCGGTCCCAGTCTCATAGTTCCCTTCAGGTTAGTTCTCCTCACACAAATTGCTTGGAAAGTGAAGTGAGAGAAAAGACAGGGCAAGTGGCCAAAGACTCTCAGCACCCAAGTGTTAACTCAGATGCTTTGTTGAGCCAATTTTCAGACTTCTTTTTTCCTAATATAAGCACTTAAGGATAAGCCTTCCTATAGGAACTGCCTTACATGCAACATACAGGGCTTTAAATGCAGTGTTTTCATTCTTCTTCTAATTACCTTCAACTTCTATTATGAGTTCTTTTAGACTCATTAGTTATTTAAAATTGTGTTTTGAACAATTTCTAAGTTCATAGGATTTCCTATTTTTAACCTGCCATTGACTTTCATTGTATGATGATTAGAGAATGTGCTCTTTGTGGTGCTACCTGTAGAAACCTTCTTTCTGATCTAGTAAGTGCTTATTCTTGTGCATGTCTACAGACTTGAAATCACTGCATAATCTCTGTGTGTCCTGGCTTAGTCCATCTAATGAATGACTGAATGAATGCATCTTTTCCTTACCCCCAGGCCTGAAGCACTGTCTTATCAATACCTTGAATCCCTGGAGACCAAAGTCCTGGTTGTTCTGGCAAGTTCAACCTTGTCTGGCCTCATGATCAGAGTCCCTCAACTCAAGACAAGGGAGGGTAAGGCAGAATTACCTCATGCTCTGCCAGGAAATACGAGTCTCATGGAGCACTGCCTGTGTGCCTGGGCAAATTCACTGCCTCACTGTCCTGTGCTGGGATGGTCTCTCTTTCAGTAATAGATGCTCATTCTCTCTTGCAGCTCTGCCTGCCAGACTAAGCCTGAAAATACCTCTGCATGTGACATTCCTATACCACCCATGTGGGGCACCACCTCGATTCAGAACAAAGTCCTTCCAAGTGTACCCTACTCTCTTTCCATTCTCATTTATCTGGTCTGAGATAAATGTTTATGACCTGCCAATAAATGCAGTGATTCAAAGTCCAGTCGCCATACTCCTCATTCATACAGCTATGGTTTTGTGAGGGAGGCTCTAGGGAGAAAAGCACCTCTTGACATCAATCCATGAAGAGCCTCTCCATGGCTCCTGCACCTGAGACAGTTGGCCTGACCTCCAAATCATCCATCCACCCCTCCTGTCTTCTGTTTTCATAGTGTGAGATCAACCCACAGGAATATCCATGGCTTTCATGTTCATTTTGGTTCTCAGTTTCTACAAGCTGGTGTCAGGTAAGCTTCTCAGTTTGGACTGTTGTTCTTCTCCTTCTTGTTGAATGAGAATGATCTCAGCACAGTGAGATGCAGGAACCCTTGGTGTTTGCAGTCCCCACCTTCTCCTGGCCTCAGGCTGGCGTATACCAATGCCAGGAGCTATGAGAAGCACAGGGCAGCAGGAGTTGAGAAACAGCCTCCTTGGGCTGTGTCTTAAGGACTTGGGCACTGTGTATACTGTTACAGTAGCCCAGAATAATGGGAGCAGACCCTGGGAGTGGGGAGGGACCACATCAAGAATGCTAGGTAAATACATTGTTTTCCCCAGGTGGGCTACGACGCTTAGGCAGGGGAAGTCTCTCATAGAATCCCCAGGTTTTTGACTTGGGTGCCTGGGTGGAAGGTGACACTGTTTAGGTTGTTTGGAGAAAAAGACAATGAGTCCAGCTATGGACATGCCGAGTTAGAAATATCTATGGTTGTGGGGTAAAGCATCCAGACCTTTAAGTAAGGAATAAGTTGGAACCTGGTATATTCTAGGCAGAAATCCACTCTTCTTTCTCTTTCTAGTAACCATCAACACAAAGCCTGGTGTATAGGACATTGAGTAATTGAATAAATTTTTCAGGAGGAGATTGGGGCTGGAGTAGAACACTGAGTTCTGGGTGGTCAGTGTCAAGCCATAAAAAGTTCAGTTGACCATGTTCACTTTCTGTCTGAAACAGTTCCATCCTGCTGCTTGTCTACCTATGACTTTTTTGCTAAACAAAGCCAAGAAAACAGAAATAAGGACATCAAAATCCATGTGTCTTACTCACAAGAGAGCCCCCATTTAAGTACATACTCACCCATTTTCTGATTAGATTCTTTGCCTGCTTTCTGTTTCTGCATGGAAATGACCTTGGAGGAAGTAAGGCTATTTTTAACTTTCCTTTTCTCTGACTATGAGCTTTGTGATGAATAACTTCTATTAGTGTCAGTTTTTGCTTATGATGAAATGGAGATAATATCACATCTGTGGCATTCCTGTGGGCTGAAGGGCTACTGTGTGGATTGCACGAACTTGTGCATGTAAAGCATGCAGCACAGAGCTCCACTGGTGCATGCTATGTTGCAACAACAGACAGTGTTATTCCTTGCTTCTCCTCAAGGGAAGGAGTAAAGGGAGATGATGCCAGCAAGACAAATGACAGCAAGGCTGGCTGGAGGAACAGACATATCCTAAAAAATGTTTGCTTGGCTTGAGAGTCCCATACAGCCTTGAAGAGGCAGCTGACAGGCTGTGTCCTAAAAACTGACCTAGAGCAAGGGCCTTTGTGCAGGTGGTTTGTTTAGCAGGTCATTCTCAGAAACAAAAGTGACAGAGTTCAGAGAGCGAAGCCAGTGGGAGGAAAGCCATAGAGGGGGTGCTAATGAGGAGGTTGCTGCAGTGGGTCCTTTGGAGGAACTGCATAGATGATAGCTCAGAATCTTTCCAGCATCCCCTGCTTCCAGTTCCCCACTGGGTGAGATGTGTCCTTGGGACTCCTAAAATTGCAAATCTTCTGGGCTGCCCCATGCCTGAGCTGCATAGGCTCTAAAAGTTGCAGGAAGCCCTCAGCAAAGAGGCAGAGGCCAGGCTCCAGGGGCAGAACTGTCAGCAGGCAGGGAAGTGCCCATCCCACTGCAGGGGGACTCAGGGTTGGGTGGTGAGGCGCCGGGTCTCAACATCTGCTATACCAGGTCAACAGCTGATCAGACATCAGGCTGCAAAGTCACGGCTCATTTAATAGTACTCTTAAAGATGCATCAGTGAAATACATTTCAGCAAGATTTATAAAATGTACTTAAACTTACAAATAATTAGAGCTAAAATTAAAAATATCCAACTATCTGGAAATTCACACGTGTGATCCACTTTGCCTCTGATGCACATGCACACACCACACACAGGTATATCCATATACCGTAAATGGATGCAAGTGAATTAATCAAGAGACATTGCCAATCAAAGGGGGTGGGTACTTACACAGTGAAGGGAGTGGGCCTCCATAGTTTGTGGTCTCTCTAAGAAGAACTCTAATCATACAGAGTGGTAAGTGTGATTTACACCAGGAAAATTATTTAGTTGACCACAAAACAGATAAGCAATTGCAGAAAGAAAGTAGTGCTCACCACTCATAGGCATAATCCCTGTTTGCGGAGCCCATTCTCTGTGCTGGGCATGGGAAATCCTGTGCTGAGGAAAACACACACACTCTGTCCTCATGAAGCTGAGAGTTGTTCAGGGAAGACTTGCAGAAAACAAACAATTATTACACCTGCAGCAAGATGAAGACAGTTTCAAATGAAGGTCAAAGCAAAGCTATACCAAGAAAATACAAAAAAACCAAACCCCCCAAATAAACAACAAAAACAGGTAAGCCATGTTGATAAAGCACTAGAGCAGGGTGTCCAATCTTCTAGCTTCCCTGGGCCATATTGGAAGAAGAAGAAATAACACTAATGATAACTAATGAATGGAAAAAAAAAATCACAAAAATATCTCATAATGTTTTAAGAAAGTTTACAAATTTCTGTTGGACCCTACCCAAAGCCTCCCTGATCCTCATGTGGCCCACAGGCTGTGGCTTGGACAAGCTTTTGCTCGATGAAGTATTCTTCAAGTCCAAAATTATAAAGTGGAAAAACATAAAATTATTACCCGGAATAAAAGGTAGGTACTATGGAAAAGATATGTCACAACATGAGTGCACTAAAGAGCAAATCACTGAAATAAAAACTACAAAATCTCCTCACTGTGTCATACCATGTCCTTCAGAATATGGCAGAAATATACTTAAAAAAAAGAAGAAGCACAAATAAATGTGCTTCAGCAGAGAATATATATTCTTCTCTTGTGTCCATAAAACATTTACAAGACATAATCATGTATTTGAAGGAAATACATTTCACCAAATTGGATATTTTATGGCTGCTTACTCCTCTCCTGGGTCATAAAAAAAAGGTTTTTAGCATAAAAGATGCAAAGGGGGTGGTGTGAGTGTTCATTAAGCATATAGGCAGAGAGGAGAGCATGTGGAGAGACTCTCCTCTAGTGCAGGAGTCTGTATTTGGAAGGTGCCTCTCAGGCCCCTGAATAACTCAGCCCCAGAGACAGAGTTTCCTCATGTTGAATATGGGAATATTGATAGCACATACCTAACCTCCTCTCACATGAGATGTGTGTGAGAACTGAGTGAAGTAACTGACACGGAAGCATTCTGGCAAGTGTAAGAAGATGTGCAAATGCAAGTCATCAGGTTTAGAAAGAAGACAGTGATGGACTCCCCCACCCCACGCCCCACACAGCTCCAGCCCACCAGAGCCCTGAGGAGGACTCAAGTGTATTTTGCTGTTATCTGTTGTGTTTCCTCCTATAGGACAGTGGCAGGTGAAAGGACCAGACAAGTTTGTCCAGGCCTTGGTGGGGCAGGATGCTGTGTTCTCCTGCTCCCTCTTTCCTGAGACCAGTGCAAAAACCATGGAAGTGAGGTTCTTCAAGAATCAGCTCCATGCTGTGGTCCACCTCTACAGAGATGGGAAAGACCTGGAACCTATGCAGATGCCACAATATCAAGGGAGAACTGAGCTTGTGAAGGACTTCATTGCATGGGGGATTGTCTCTCTAAGGCTAAAAAACATCACTCCCTCGGACATTGGCCTGTATGTGTGCTGGTTCAGTTCCCCAGTTTATGACGAGGAGGCCACCTGGGAACTATAGGTGTCAGGTCAGTTGTTTATTTATAACTGAGTTGTCTTATAAAATCATTCTGAACTTTTTAAACAGTTTGTTTTCAAAGAGTTTTTGAAGTCATTTAGTTTGAAGATAGCATCGTACACTATCAGTTTATTCTGTATTGCTTGTGTATTTCTACATCATTTTCTCACCTGTATAGATTCATGTAACCTACCACATCAAGATACAGAGCTATCCTACTCAACAAAGGTCTCCCTCTGCCACCTTCCTCATCCCCCAGCCTTCTCAAATCATAGCAACCACGAAATTGTTCTCCATTGCCTTAATTTTGTCATTTCAGAATGTTATACAAACGAAATCATAAAGTATGTGACATTTTAAGATTATTGTTTTGCTCCACATCATGCCCTTAAGTTCTATCTAAGTTGTTGCTTGTATCAATGGTTTATTTCTTTTATTGCTGAACAGTGGTTCAAGGTGAGTATATACCATGGTTTGTTTAACTGTTCTCTAGTTGAAAATCACTTGGGTTTTTTCCAAATTTTTACTATTACAACTCAAACTGCACTGAACATTTGTGTATAAACTTTTGTGCACGCATGTTTTCATGTCTCTGGAATACAGGCCCAGAAGTGCAACTGGGCACTGGGTTGTATGATAAGTTGGGTTGTATGATAAGTATATGCTTCGTTTTAAAAGAAATTTTCTATTTTCCACAGTGGTTGTACCATTTTACATTTCAATCAACAATGTATGAGTAATTCAGTTCCTCTAAATTCTCACTAGCATTTGGTATTGTCAGTACATGGTTATTGTTTTGTTTTTTGAGACAGTCTTATTCTATCATCCAGGCTGGAGTGCAGTGGTGCAATATTGGCTCACTGCAATCTCTGCCTCCCAGGTTCAAGTGATTCTCCTGCCTCACCTTCCTCAGTAACTGGGATTTCAGGCATGCATCACAGTGCCTGGATAATTTTTGTATATATATTTTTGCTTTTTTAAATTATAATTTAAGTTCTGGGGTACATGTGCAGAACGTGCAAGTTTGTTACATAGGTATACACCTGCCATGGTGGTTTGCTGCACCCATCAACCCGTCATCTACATTAGGTATTTCTTCTAATGTTATCCTTCCCCTAGTCCCCCAACCCCCAACAGACCCTGGTGTGTGATGTTCCCCTCCCTGTGTACATGCATTCTCATGGTTCAACTCCCACTTTTGAGTGAGAACATGCAGTGTTAGGTTTCCTGTTCTTGTGTTAGTTTGCTGAGAATGATGGTTTCCAGCTTCATCCATGTCCCTGCAAAGGACATGAACTCATCCTTTTTTATGACTGCGTAGTATTCCATGGTGTGTCTGTGCCACATTTTCTTAATCCAACCTATAATTGATGGACATTTGGGTTGGCTCCAAGTCTTTGTTATTGTGAGCAGTGCTGCAATAAACATATGTGCGCCTGTATCTTTATAGAAGGATGGGTTAAAATCCTTTGGGTTTATACCCAGTAATGGAATTGCTGGGTCAAATTGTATTTCTAGTCCTACATACTTGAAGAATCGCCATACTGTCTTCCACAATGGTTGAACTAATTTACGCTCCCACCAACAGTGTAAAAGCATTCCTATTTCTCCACATCATCTCCAGATCTGTTGTTTCCTGACTTTTTAATGATTGCCATTCTGATTGGCGTGAGATGGTATGTCAATGTGGTTTTGATTTGCATTTGTCTAATGACCACTGATGATGAGCTTTTTTTATATGTATGTTGGCTACACAAATGTCTTCATTTGAGATGTGTCTGTTAATATCCTTCAACCACTTTTTGATGAGGTTGTTGTTTTTTTCTTGTAAATTTGTTTAAGTTCTTTGTAGATTCTGGATATTAGCCCTTTGTCAAATGGATAGATTGCAAAGATTTTCTCCCATTCTGTTGGTTGCCTGTTCACTCTGATGATAGTTTTTTGTTTGTTTGTTTTGCTGTGCAGAAGCTCATAGTTTAATTAGATTCCATTTGTCAGTTTTGACTTTTGTTGCCATTGCTTTTGGTGTTTTAGTCATGAGTCTTTGCCCATGCCTGTGTTCTGAATGGTATTGCCTAGGTTTTCTTCTAGGGTTTTTATGGTTTTAGTCTTACATTTAAATCTTTAATCCATCTTGAGTTAATTTTTGTATAAGGTGTAAGGAAGGGATCCAGTTTCAGCTTTCTGCATGTGGCTAGCCAGTTTTCCCAACACCACTTAAGAATAGGGAATCCTTTCCCCATTGCTTGTTTTTGTCACGTTTGTCAAAGATCAGATGGTTGTAGATGTGTGGTCTTATTACTGAGGACTCTGTTCTATTCCATTGGTCTGTATATCTGTTTTGGTACCAGTACTATGTTGTTTTGGTTACCATAGCCTTGTATAGTTTGAAGTTAGGTAGTGTGATGATTCCAGCTTAGTTTTTTTTTTTTTTTTTTTTGCTTAGGATTGTCTTGGCTATGCAGGTTCTTTTTTGGTTCCGTATGAAATTTATAGTAGTTTTTTCCTGTTGTGTGAAGAAAGTCAGTAGTAACTTGGTAGGGATAGCATTTGATCTATAAATTACTTTGGGCAGTATGGTCATTTTCATGATATTGATTCTTCCAAACCATGAGCATGGAATATTTTTCCATTTGTTTGTGTCTTCTCTTATTTCCTTGAGCAGCGGTTTGTAGTTCACCTTGAAGAGGTCCTTCACAGCCCTTGAAAGTTGTATTCCTAGGTATTTTATTCTTTTTGTAGCAATTGTGAATGGGGGCTCACTCATGATTTGACTCTCTCTCTGTTGTTGGTGTATAGGAATGCGTGTGATTTTTGCGCATTAATTTTTTATCCTGAGACTTTGCTGAAGTTGCTTATCAGCTTAAGAAGATTTTGGCCTGAGACAATGAGGCTTTCTAAATATACAATCATGTCATCTGCAAACAGAGATAATTTGACTTCCTCTCCTCCTATTTGAATACCCTTTATTTCTTTCTCTTGTCTGATTGCCTTGTCCAGAACTTCCAATACTATGTTGAATAGGATTGGTGAGAGGGCATATTTGTCTCGTGCTGGTTTTCAAAGGGAATGCTTCCAGCTTTTGCCCATTCAGTATGATATTGGTTGTGGGTTTGTCATAAATATCTCTTCTTATTTTGAGGTACATTCCATCAGTACCTAGTTTATTGAGTGTTTTTAGCATGAAGGATATTGAATTTTATCAAAGGCCTTTCCTGCATCTATTGAGATAATCATGTGGTTTTTGCCTTTGCTTCTGTTTATGTGGTGGATTATGTTTATTGATTTGCATATGCTGAACCAGCCTCACATCCCAGGGATGAAAATGACTTGATCATGGTGGATAAGTTTTTTGATGTGAAGCTGGATTCAATTTGCCAGTATTTTATTGAGGACTTTCACATTGATACATCAGGGATATTGGCCTGAAATTTTCTTTTTTTTGTTGTGTCTCTGCCACGTTTTGGTATCAGAGTTATGCTGGCCTAATAAAATGAGTTAGGGAGGATTCCCTCTTTTTCTACTTTTTCGAATAGTTTCAGAAGGAGTGGTACCATCTTTTCTTTGTACTTCTGGTAGAATTCAGCTGTAAATCTGTCTGGTTCTGGACATTTTTTTTTTTNTTTTTTTTTTGGTTAGTAAGCTATTACAGCTTCAATTTCAAAACTTGTTAATGGTCTATTCAGGGATTTGACTTCTTCCTGGTTTAGTCTTGGGAGGGTGTATGTGTCCAGTAATTTACCCATTTCTTCTAGATTTCCTAGTTTATTGCATAGAGGTGTTTATAGTACTCTTTGATGGTAGTTTGTATTTCTGTGGGATTGCTGGTAATATTCCCTTTATCATTTTTTATTGTGTCTATTTGATTCTTCTCTCTTTTATTCTTTATTAGTCAGGCTAGCAATCTATCTATTTTGTTGATCTTTTGTTAAAACCACCTCCTGGATTCATTGATTTTTTTTTGAAGGGCTTTTGTGTCTCTACCTCCTTCAGTTCCACTCTGCCCTTAGTTATTTCTTATCTTCTGCTAGCTCTTGAGTTTGTTTGCTTTGTTTCTCTAGTTCTTTTCATTGTGATGTTAGGGCATCAATTGTAGATCTTTCCGGCTTTCTTTTGAGGGCATTTAGTGCTATGGATTTCCCTCTACTCACTGCTTTAAATGTGTCCCAGAGATTCTGGTACATTGTGTGTTTGTTCTCATTGGTTTCAAAGAACATCTTTATTTCTGCCTTAATTTCATTATTAACTCAGTTATCATTCAGGAGCAGGTTGTTCAGTTTCCATGTGGTTGTGCAGTTTTAAGTGAGTTTCTTAATCCTGAGTTCTAATTTGATTGCACTGTGTGGTCTGAGAGACTGTTTGTTATTATTTCTGTACTTTCACATTTGCTGAAGAGTGTTTTACTTCAAATTATGTGGTCAATTTTAGAATACATGTGATGTGGTGTTGAAAAGAATGTATATTCTGTTGATTTGGGGTGACAAGTTCTGTAGATGTCTGTTAGGTCCACTCGGTCCAGATCTGAGTTCAAATCTTGGGTATCCTTGCTGATTTTCTGTCTCATTGATATGCTTAATGTTGACAGTGTAGTGTTAAAGTCTCCCACTATTATTGTGTGGGAGTCTAAGTCTCTTTGTAGATCTCTAAGAACTTGCTTTATGAATTTGGGTGTTCCTGTATTGGGTGCATATATATTCAGGAGAGTTAATTCTTCCTGTTGTGTTGATCCCTTTACCATTATGTAATGTCCTTCTTTGTCTTTTTTGATCTCTGTGGTTTAAAGTTTGTTTTATCAGAGAATAGGATTGCAACTCCTGCTTCTTTTTGCTTTCTATTTGCTTGGTAAATATCCCTCCATCCTTTTATTTTGAGCCTATGTTTGTCTTTGCATGTGAGATGGGTCTCCTGAATACAGCACACTGATGAGTCTTGACTCTTTATCCAATCTACCAGTCTGTGTCTTTTAATTGGGGCATTTAGCCTATTTACATTTAATGTTAATATTGTTATCTGTGAATTTGTCCCTGTCATTAAGATGCTAGTGGGTTATTTTGTCTGTTAGTTGATGCAGTTTCTTCACTGTGTTGATGGTCTTTATACTTTGGTATGTTTTTGCAGTAGCTGGTACTGTTGTTCTTTCCATGTTTAGTGTTTCCTTCAGGAGCTCTTGTAAGGCAGGTCTGGTGGTGACAAAATCTCAGCATTTGCTTCTCTGTAAAGAATTTTATTTCTCCTTCACTTGTGAAGCTTAGTTTGACTAGATATGAAATTCTGAGTTGAAAATTATTTTCTTTAAGAATGTTGTGGCTGGGCATGGTGACTCACACCTGTAATCTTAACACTTTGGGAGGCCGAGGTGGGCAGATCATGAGGTCAGGAGTTTGAGACAAGTCTGGCCAACATGGTGAAACTTTGCCTTTACTAAAAAATATGAAAAAAAAAAATTGCCAAGTGTAGTGGTGAGTGCCTGTAATCCTAGATACTTGGGAGGCTGAGGCAGGAGAATCGCTTGAATCAGGGAGGCAGAGGTTGCAGTGAGCAGAGATCACACCACTGCACACCAGCCCAACAACAATTCATGGCTCCATCTCAAAAAAAAAAATAATGTTGAATATTGACTCCAACTCTCTTCTGGTTTGTAGGGTTTCCACAGAGAGATCCGCTGTTAGTCTGATGGGCTTCCCTTTGTGGGTAACCCAACTTTTCTCTCTGGCTGCCCTTAACATTTTTTCCTTCATTGCAACCTTTGTGAATCTGATGAATATGTGTCTTGGAGTTGCTCTTCTCAAGGAGTATCTTTGTGGTATTCTCTGCATTTCCTGAATTTTAATATTGGCCTGCCTTGCTAAGTTGGGGAAGTTCTCCTGGATAATATCCTGAAGAGTGTTTCCAATTTGGTTCCATTCTCCCTGTCACTTTCAGGCACACTAATCAAATGTAGATTTGGTCTTTTCACATAGTCCCATATTTCTTGGAGGTTTTCATCATTTCTTTTCACTCTTTTTTCTCTAATCTTGTCTTCTTTATTTCATTGAGTCGATCTTCAATCTCTGATATCTTTTCTTTCTCTTGATCAATTTGGCTATTGATACTTGTGTATGCTTCATGAAGTTCTTGTGTTGTGTTTTTCAGTTCCATCAGGTCATTTATGTTCTTCTCTAAACTGGTTATTCTAGTTAGCAATTTGTCTAAACTTTTTTCAATGTTCTCAGCTTCCTTGCATTGGGTAAGAACATGCTCCTTTAGCTAAGAGGAGTTTGTTACTACCCACCCTCTGAAGCCTACTTCTGTCAATTCATCAAACTCATTCTCCATCCAGTTTTGCTCCCCTGCTGGAAAGGAGTTGTGATCCTTTGGAAGAAAAGAGGTGTTCTGTTTTTTGGAATTTTCAGCCTTTTTCCTCTGGTTTCTCCCCATCTTTGTGGATTTATCTACATTTGGTCTTTGATATTGGTGACCTTTGGATGGGGTCTCTGAGCGGACCTCCTTTTTGTTGATGTTGATGCTATTACTTTAGACGAAGAGTGCCACTGTTGTTTCACATGCCTGAACACGCTGAGTAGCCCTAGAGTTTTCTGTACATCTCAGCAGATCTTGCAGAGGCAATACTGGAACTTCTTGTCACAGTGAGAAAAAAGGCAAAAAGAGACCAGCTAGTTATAAAGTTAGGACAGATAGTCCTCAGCAAGAACTTCCCTTTTAACAAAAAGCAGCTCAAGAAATAATTTCCCTTCTAACAAAAAGCAGCCTGGGGAAAAATTCAGACTGCAGAAGCTGCCTTCCTGAGAAATCACAGCTACAGGCAAGAATAGAGCAGCCTGGGGACACTCAGGCTGCACCTGTAGATAAGCAGCCAGACAGGCAAAGTCAGCAGAAAGCACAGAAGCTTTTTATTTTTTGTGTGGTCAGCGGGTTCCCAGGAAAAAGCTTCCTCCCCTTTTCAGGCATATACTTGGTGGGCTCCATGGGAACTTGCATAGGGAGGAAGGAGGCTTACCCAAAACAAACCCACAGCTATACAAACAAGAGAAGTTGTGCTTTTTGCTTATCCACAGCTGAATAGATAGAGGGAGTTGTACAGACAGCTGAGAGGAGTTTCTTATGAAAGCTTTCGAATTCAACTGTAAAAATTGCAATCCACTCAGACTCTCCTCTTCACTGCAGAGAGCTTTCTTCTTTCGCTTATTAAACTTTTACTCCAACCTTACCCTTTCTGTACATGCTGCTTAATTTTCCTGGTCATGAGACCATGAACTTGGATAACACCTTAGAACATGACACCAGTGACCCTGACCTGTTTCAACAGTCATTCTTGTATTTCCTATGGGTCTCTTAGCACCCACTGTATTTGTTGCAACACTTTGTCAGATAAGGAATCCAAGTTTGAGATGAACACCAAACATTATTATTTCATTTCTTTTACTAATTTTAGGTTTAGTTTATTTTTGTGCCTCTATTTGCTTGAGGTGCATCATTAGGTTGTTTGTTAGAAATCTTTCTCTTTTATATTAAGTGGCATTTATTGCTGTAAATTTTCCTTCTAAGAGAAAAACACTACCTTTGCTGTGTTTTATAGGTTTTGGTATGTTGTATTTCTGTTCTTATTTGTCTCAAGAAAGTTTTTAATTTTTCTTCTACTTTCTTTATTGACCCATTGGTTATTTAGGAACATGTTGTTTAATTTCCATAAATATGTAACTTCTGAAGTTTTCCTTTTTCTTGATTTCAAGTTTTATACCATTTTCGTCAGAAAAGATACCAAAAGATTGTTTGGATGTTTGTCCTCTCCAAATCTTATTTTAGATTGTAATCCCCAGTGTTGAAGTTGGGGCCTGGTGGGAGGTATTTGGATCATGGGAGTGGATTCCTTATAAATGTTTTAGCATTATCCCCTTGGTGATAAGTGAGTTCTTGCCCTGAGTTCAGCAAGATCTGCCTGTTTAAGAAGTGTGTGGCACTTCCCCTCACCTGTCTTGCTCTTGCTCTCACCATGTGACATGCATGCTCTTGCTTCATCATCCACCATGAGTAAAATCTCCCTGAGGCCTCTCCAGAAGCCAACATCATGCTTCCTATAAAGCCTACAGAACTATTAGCCAATTAAACCTCATCTTTTAAAAAATATAAATTACCCAGGCTCAGGTATTTCTTATAGCAATGAAAATGGACTAATACATAAAATTGATACCAAAAGTGAGGCATTGCTATAAAGCTACCCCAAAATGTGGAAGCAAACTTGGATCTGGGTAACAGGCAGAGGTTGGAAGAGTTTGGAAGGCTTAGAAGGCAGAACGGTGAGGCCGGGCATGGTGGCTCATGCCTGTAATCCCCGCACTTTGGGAGGCTGAGGAGGGCGGATCACGAGGTCAAGAGATCGAGACCATCCTGGCCAACATGGTGAAACCCTGTCTCTACTAAAAAATACAAAAATTAGCTGGGCGTGCTGGCGTGCACCTGTAGTCCCAGCTACTAGGGAGGCCGAGGCAGGAGAATTGCTTGAACCCAGGAGGCAGAGATTGCAGTGAGCCGAGATTGCACCACTGTACTCCAGTCTGGCACCTGGCAACAGAACAAGACTGTCTCAAAGAGAAGACAGAATGGTTAGGAAAAGTTTGGAACTTTTTAGAGACTGGTTAAATGGTTGTGACCAAAATGCTGATAGGAATATGGACAGTGAAGCCAGGTTGACAAGGTCTCAGATGGAAATGAGGAACTTATTGGGAACTCAAGTAAAGATCACCCTATGATGCCTTAGCACATAACTTGTCTGCACTGTGTTCATACCCTAGTGATCTGTGGAAGTTTTAACTTAAATGATTTAGGGTATCTGGTAAAAGAAATTTCTTTCTTTTTTTTTTTTTTTTGAGATGGAGTTTTGCTCTTGTTACCCATGCTGGAGTGCAATGGCGCGATCTCGGCTCACCGCAACCTCCGCCTCCTGGGTTTAGGCAATTCTCCTCCCTCAGCCTCCTGAGTAGCTGGGATTACAGGCACTCACCACCATGCCCAGCTAATTTTTTGTATTTTTAGTAGAGACAGGGTTTCACATGTTGACCAGGATGGTCTTGATCTCTTGACCTCGTGATCTACCTGCCTCAGCCTCCCAAAGTGGTAAAAGAAATTTCTAAGCAGTAAAGCATTCAAGATGTAGCCAGGCTGCTTCTAACAGCCTTCTAACAGCCTAGGAGCAAAGAAATGACTTAAAGTTGGAACTTACATTTAAAAGGGAAGCAGAGCATACAAGTGTGGAAAATTTGCAGCCCAGCCATGTGGTAGAACAGCAAAGCCCATTTTCAAGATAAGAATCCAAGCAGGCTTTGCAACAACCACTTGCTAGAAGGATTAGTGTGACTAAAAGGGAGCCACAAGCTAATATCCAAGACAATGGGAAAAAATATCTCAAAGACATTTCAGAAATTTCCAGAAGCCTAGGAGGAGATAATGGTTTTGTGAGTCAGGGCTGGGGTGCCAATGCCCTGTGCCACCCCCAAAAGGCTGCTCCCTACATCCCAGCCACTCCAGCTCCAGCCTTGGCTCAAAGGGGCCCAGGTACAACTTGGACCCAAACTTCAGAGGGTACAGGCCATAAGCCTGGGTATCTTCCATATGGTGTTAAGCCTGCAAGTACTAAGAATGTAAGAGTGAAGGAGACTTTGCAGCTTCTACCTAGATTTCAGAAAATGTATGAGAAAGCATGGGTTACTAGGCTGAAACCTGCTGTAGGAGCAGAGCCTCTGTAGAGAGTCTCTACTAGGGCAGCACGAGGGGAAAATGTAGGGTTCAGGCCCACACACAGAGTCTCTATTGGGTCACTGCCTGGTGGAGCTGTGGGAATAGGGTTACTGCTTTTCAGACCCCAAAATGATAGATCCACTGGAAGCATGCATCCTTAGCCTGAAAAAATCTCAAGTACCCAACTCTTGAGATTAGCTCTGGGGGCTGCACCTTGCAAAGCCACAGGGGCAAAGATGCCCAAGGTCTTGGGATACCACCCCTCCCCCATATGATTGTGACCTGGATACAGAACATGGAGTCAAAGATTATGTTGGAGCTTTAAGATTTAATGACTCCTCTTCTGGGTAAATGATTGGTGCAAGGCCTGTTGCTCCTTTCTTTTGGCCAATTTCTCTCTTTTGGAATGGTAGTGTTTTACTCAATTCCTATACTACCATTGTATCTTGAGAGTAAATAAGCTATTTTGATTTTACAGGTCCATAGGTAGAAGGAGATGAGTCTCAGATGAGACTTAGGACTTTGTACTTTGACTTTGTACTGCCAGAACCAGTTAAGACTTTGGGGGACTATTGACAAGGGATGATTTTATTCTAAAATATTAGAAGAACATGAGATTTGAGGGGCCAACAGTGGAATAATGTAGTTTGAATGTCCTCCAAATGTCATGTTGAAATGTAATTCTCAGTGTTGGAGGTGGGGCTTGGTGGGAAGTGATTGGATCATAAAGGCAGATACCTCATGAATGGTTTAAGCATCATCTTTTTGGTTATAAGTGAGTTCTCACTCTGAGGTCATGCAAGATCTTCTTGCACCTTCCCCTGCTCTGTCTTGCTCCTGCTCTCACTGTGTGACATCCTTGCTCTTGCTTCACCTACTGCCATGAATTAAAGCTCCCTGAGGCCTCACTAGAAGCTGAACAGATGCTAGCACAATACTTCGTATACAACCTGTGGAACTGTGAGCACATTAAACCTGTTTTCTTTATAAATAAACCAGGGTCAGGCATTTTCTTATGGCAACATGAGAATGGCCTAATGCAGATACCTAATGTGATCTCTATCTTAAATTTGTTATAACTTGTTTTGTGGTCTAACATAATAATCTATGCTTAAGAATGCTCTATCAGCCATTGAGAAGAATGTGTATTCTCCAGCTGCTGGATCAACTGTCTGTGAATGGTCTATAGTGTAGTTTAATGTTTATTTGTTGGTTTTCTGTCTAGATAATCTGTCTAGACAGTCTTGTTGGTTCAGGCAGCTGAGGTCTGTGACATTGACACCTGCTTAGTTCTTGGTTACCAGGGCTGGGGGAGATATGCAGAGGTTGTCAGGTTTGGGGGAGTCCTCAGCTGTGCCATTATATCCAGCAACTGGGGATCAGAGCCAGCTGTGGTGGAGGCCAGAGTCAATGGTGTGCACACACTGCTCCTATAGTTAGCGGCTGGCACATGCATGGCAGTAGAGGCTAGATGCAAGATCATGTATGGTGGCAAGGCATAGGATCAGAAGCAGTGGCTGGAACATACATGTGGCAATGGGGGCTGGCAGCTTGTACATGTATTATTGCTTGGTGTAACTTCAGGCCAGCAACAGAGGTTAGACTGTCTGCATGTGCATCGTGTGTATGGGCAGCTGCAGGGGTATGTGTATGCATGTGCAGACATAAGGCTATCTATAGATGCAAGCACAGGGGTGAGGGCAGAATCCAGGTGGCAGGACCAGCTGCTTGAGTTCATAAAGCTGTAGGAGACAGAGCTGTTAACTGCAGGAGTCAGCTCCAGAAGAATGTGTATTATGGTCGTATGACCCCATACCGCATATGGCATGGGGTCAAAATTTGTGGTAGAAAGCCTCAGTCTTGCTTATGAGCACACATGCAATAGTTCTGCTGTGTTCCTGGGCCAAAATCACATGGAGGCAGCAACTGGGGTAACTACAGAGAGAAAAGATGCTGTGGCCTACATGCCTGGGAAGTGCAAAGGCCACTGGTGTGGGACCCTGGGCCAGAGTATCCCCAGGAAGAGAGCTCCGGTAGGCTCCAGGGCTGGGAGAGATGGAAGAGTGGTAGGTCAAGCACCCAGAGACTGCCAGTACTGCTGGGCTGGGTTTCCAGGCAGTGATGACTACAGGAGTGGCAGTCCTGTGGCTCTGGGTGCAGGATCAGCTCAGGTGGCTCTAGGAAGAAGAG
This sequence comes from Cebus imitator, assembly GCF_001604975.1. Lineage (NCBI taxonomy): Eukaryota > Metazoa > Chordata > Mammalia > Primates > Cebidae > Cebus > Cebus imitator. The sequence goes on along the minus strand of NW_016107949.1, from coordinate 431,093 downwards.
GAGAAGGATGATTGGTGAAGCACCTGCAACTATCAAGACTTCTGTGCTGAGTCCCTAGGCCAAGGTGAAAGACAACAATGTTTGTCTTTCAGCTTTGAGTGGCTCCTAGGAGTGGAGAGGGAGGGAAATTGGTTCAGGCACCCAAAGACTGCAAAGACAAAAAAAATTATCCAGGACAGTGAAAGCTGCAGGAGGTTTGCTGCTGCTGTGCTGGCAGTTGGTTTCTGCCAGCTCAGTGGCTAGAACTGCTGTGGTATTCTGTAGAACAAGCAACTGGAACCCACAATCACAAACACTGAAGGGTCTTTGGCAGTGACGATTGCAGGCTGCACAGCTGCTGTGAGGGCTGTTGAGATCCTCAATGAAGTCTGATGGAGTTCTGTGCTAAGCAGGACACGGGGTCATGGCGATTCCCATCACATGGCTTATACAGAAATAGCCCACCCTCTTATTTGTTTTCCCCATGTTGTTAACAAAAGGCCATGAGACCTGTGGAGTAAAAAAAACAAAAACAAAAAAGAAAGAAAAAGAAAAAGAAAAAATTTGCAGATTGGGGAGATACAGCCTTCTGCACAAGTGAAAGTGTGCTCTCCAAAGCACAAAGGAAGGGTTTGGCTAAGTAGGAAAAATATTCCTTCCCTGGTCCTCAATTAGGTCCATTTATGCAAATAACAGAGTCAAGCTTATTCAGTTCTGATTGGTCAAGATAGTCAAGCTCCGACTGGGTGGCTTCCCAAACTCCAGACCAGAAGCCTCAGTCAGATATTTCTTCTAAACAGCTGGTGTGGTACGCCAGGTAGGAGATCCTGGCCACAGCTTTTGACTCGAGTCATGGGAACTGTTCTCACTCAAGGGCGCAAAGTAAGATGTTTATCTACAGCTTCCTTTTCCAGAATGAAACCATATTCTTGACAGCAGCATGGAGGCAGCTGGAGGCCATTATTCTAAGCAAATTAATGCAGGAAAAGAACCAAATGTTGCATGTTCTCACTTAAAAGTGGGAGCTAAACAGTGGGTATTCATGGACATAAAGATGGCAACAAAAGATACTGACACTACCAGAAGAGGGAGGGAGAGAGGGGAGCAAGGTTTTATAAACTATCGGGTACTGTGCTTAGTACATGGGTGATGACATTATTAGTACAGGTACTCCAAACCTCAGCATCACACAATACACCTATGTAACAAATCTGCACATGTACCCCCTGAATCTAAAATAAAAGTCAAAATTTTTTGTTTTAAAAAAAGAGCTTCCCTTTTTAAGAACAAAGGGTGGTGTGACCACTCTTCTGTCATCTTGTCATAGTCACTTGGTTCTGTTATCTCAATCTGGTGTCTCTATTAGCCATAGGTGATCTGGAGACATTGGGGTCTTATTTACAGTTTTATTTCACAGTGTCCCCAGACATCACAGCTATGCTGATCCCCACAGCATAGCTGGTTGGGGTGAAACTGAAGCTGGCCATTTGGACAATATTTCAAAATGCATGGGAAACTGGTTGTACATCTCACTTTTCCTTCCAAGAGGGACATTCAAGCTAAGGAATTCCCTCTCCATGCTGAGTAATGCTGGCTCAGAGGCTGAGGTGATACAGGTAAAATAGAACTGTTCTTTTTCACACCGTTCTTCTTGGGCTTCTTCTTTGCTGTGGTTTCTTAAGTGGATTATACACTTTCAGAGTTATTTTTGTTTGGGGGAGAGGAAAACTGGATCTCCTACCTTGTCATGATGCTGACATCACCCTACTGATGGATTATTGATAAGTGCGTTGTTTAATTTCCAAGTGCTTGGGGATTTTGCTATTGTCCTTTTGCTATTGATTTCTGGTTTTGCTTCATTTTATTTAGAGCCTAAGATATTGTCTACCTTGCTGACTATTCCATGGGAGTTTAAAAATAATGTGTATTCTGGTGTTTTGGAGAAAAGGCTTTTATACATATTTGTTAGGTCCTTTGGTTTATTGTGTTGTTCAGATCCCCTGTATTCTTGCTAATTGTCAGTTCCATCAGATGCTGAGACTGGAGTTTTGAAGTTGTCTACAATTATGGGGTTATCTTCATGAATTTTGATGCTGTCTAGCATATACACCTTTAAGATATTTATATCTTTTTGGTGGATTGATGCTCTTATCATTATGTAATGTGCCTTCAGCTCTCATATTATTTTGTCCTGAAGTCTATTTTATATGATATTAATGTAGTTACCTGTTTTTTAACATTAATGTTTGCATGATATATATAATAATCTGACTCAAATTCTTGAAGTTAGACTACTGATATCTTTAAATCCAGACCACTCTCCCTTACCATTTTGGCCCATATGTGGGCAAGATGATAAACAAGAATGGACATTCCTTTGGTGTGAGTAAGAAGTTCAAAGCATAAAATCTCATTTTGCTTTATGGAGAAATCCTGATGCCAGCTACACTTCTAACCAAAATAAAATCCAAGCCATTCTCTTTTCCTTGCTCTCCAATACCATTTATAGATCTGGTTTGGAGTTTGCTCTGCTCTTCCCAGAAATCCTCATGATGTGATTAGTAAACTTTATCACACCTTATTGGTTTATGTATGACATCATCAGTTGTAACATCTGAGCCAAAATTTGGATGAGGTATCAGGAGGGGTCCGTTCTGTCTCTGGATGGTCACTACAACCTTCCATCCATGGCAGAAAAGTATATATTTTTCCATTCTTTTACTTTCAACAAATCTATGGTGTCATATTTGATGGACGTTTCTTATAGATAGTACATGGTTGGGTCAAACTTTTACATCTACCCTCCCAATCTCTGTCTTAATTAGCTTATTTAGATTATTTACATTTAAGGTAATTATCAATATAATAGGACCAAATCTGCCATTTTATCATTTTTTTTTATTATTTTCTCTGTTTCTCCTTCTACTATTTCTCTTTTCTTAACTTATGTGTTACTAAACTTTTTTAAGGATTCCATTACAATGTATTGTTAGTGTTTTTTTAGTATAACATTTTACAGTATTTTTTTAGGTGCTGCTCTAGGTGTTATGATATTCATATATAATTTATCACAATCTACTGTCTACTACGTTGAGGTGTGGAAACTTCATTTTCATTTTGATCTTTTTCATCTCCCTAATTTACAAATAACATTGCCTTGAGTATTTCTTCTATATACATAAGCACTACATCAGATGGTGACTTAATTCCTGTTTAAACCATCATATGTAATTTTATTTTTATTTATTTTTCTTTTTCTTTGAGACACAGTATTGATCCATCACCCAGGCTAGAGTACAGTGATGTGATCTCAGCTCACTGCAACCTCCACCTCTCAGGTTCAAGTGATTCTTGTGCCTCAGCCTTCTGAGTAGCTGGGATTACAGGCATGAGCCACTATATGTACAGCTAATTTTTTTTTTTTTTTGTATTTTTAGTAGAGATGGAGTTTTGCCATGTTGGTCAGGCTGGTCTTGAACTCCTGGCCTCAAATGGTCCCCTGCTTTGGCCTCTCAAAGTGCTGGGATTACAGGCATAAGCCACCACACCTGGCCCATATGTGATTGTTAATCACTAATAAAATGGAAAGTCTATTGTAATTTTTCTTATTCTTCTTTTTCTGTTGCTTTTCTTCTTTCCTAATATTCCAAGATTCTTTCTTTCATCATTTTCTTTCTGTTTGAAGAATTTCCTTCAGCCATCCTTTTAGGATAGGCCTGCTAGTGACAAATTCTCTTAGTTTTCGTTTATCTGAGAATAGGTATGCAAATGATTTCACCTTTATTGTGAAGAATGTTTTTGCCAGATATAGAATTTGTGAAGTTTCTTGACAGTTATTTTCTTTCAGCAGTTGAAAAATGTTGTGATACTTTTTTCTGGTCTTGAAGATTTCTCATGAAAACTCTGCTGACATTTGTTTATATATAATGTGTCATGTATCTCTGGTTGCTTTCAAGATATTTTTCTTTACCTTTATTTTCAGAAATTTAATTACAATCTATCAAAGTATGAGTTTCTTTGAATTTTTCCTATTTGGTTTGCTCTCAGCTTCTTGAACTTTTAGTTCCACGACTTTCACCTCACTTGAGAAATCAGCAATCATATTCTTTAAATACCCTTTCAGCTCCCTCCCTTTCTCCTCTCCTTCTGGGACTCATGATATAAATGTTGATATTTTGTTATTGTCTCAAAAGTCCTTGAGGATCTGTTTTTCCTCATAAAAAAAGCTTTTCCTCTCTCTTCACACTGGTTTTATTATTGTATCCTGGAGTTCAATAATTCTATTATCTGTCATCTTCTCCCTAGTATTGAAGCTACCCAGTTGGTTTTTGTTTTTGTGATTGCATTTTTCTGTTACATTACTTCTGATTTGTTTTTTATAATTTCTATGGTTTTTGTGAGATTTTATTTTTTATTTTGTAAGAGAATTCATACTCACTTTTTGAGACATTTTAATAATAGCTATTCAAGTTGGTCTTGGCAATCATTTGATTGTCTATTTTCATTCGAGTTGATATTTAATTGGTTCTTGGTATGATGGGTGATTTTTAGTTGAAATCTAAATGGTTTAGCTATTGTCAGATACTCTAGACCCTATGTAAAGCTTCCGTTTTGCAGGCAGTCACCATGTTTAGATTTATCACTCAGGTCCTAGTTTAGTTTTGCTGGTTGTGGCTCCAAATACAATTTAATTTTCAGAGACTTTACTGGGTTACTTTGCTTAACTGATGTCACTGAAGATTTTGTTCACGCTTTCTAGTACTGACTGTGGCAGTAGACAGTGTTTCTCCATGTTTCTCCCCAGTGTTTCTTGTGAGAAAGGTGATCATCTGGCACAATGGGACAAAGAACTCTTCCCCTGGCCTCCAGTCAGTGGGGTCAATTCTTTTGCCAGCACCACTTTGCATATTATGTTTTTTCAGCCATTTAGGGGTGGAAGGAGCCCCCTGGGACACCTACTTCTTTTTTTTTTTTTTTTTGAGACGGAGTTTCACTCATGTTACCCAAGCTGGAGTGCAATGGCGCGATCTCGGCTCACCGCAACCTCCGCCTCCTGGGTTCAGGCAATTCTCCTGCCTCAGCCTCCTGAGTAGCTGGGATTACAGGCACGCGCCACCATGCCCAGCTAATTTTTTGTATTTTTAGTAGAGATGGGGTTTCACCATGTTGACCAGGATGGTCTCGATCTCTTGACTTCGTGATCCACCCACCTCGGCCTCCCAAAGTGCTGGAATTACAGGCTTGAGCCACTGCGCCCGGCCTTGGGACACCTACTTCTGCTGGAGGTGTTGGAGTGGGGGCAGTGGTCATAGGATGCTCAGCTGCTGTATTTTTTCTCTAGTCTTGGGGTCCCTAGTCAGTCCTCCTTAGTCTTTCCACTTTTCAAAATGCACCTATGCTTGCCTCATTTCTAGGGTTTATAATTTTACTTAGAGGAAGGAGCAAGGAAGAGAAGTCTGCATCATCTTATTTGAGCCCTCTTCCTTGGTGCTTACACAACCATCATTCTTTCATTAATTTATTGACTCAACAAACATTTATTAGGCTCCATGCACTGATATAGACCTTGGGGAATGGCAGGAAACAGCACTCAGAGAGAAAGTTCTGTTTGTAGTCAAAGATGACTGCCAAAATAAAAATAAAAATAAAGCTCTGTGTGGAGTGGTTAAAACGCAATATTAAATCATCAAATTGAAGGAAACCACATAAGGGGTACTCTTTCACATTTCCCATATCGCAAACCTGGATGTCACAATAAACCCTTCCTTGATTTTCAGTCCTATTAAATCACCTTTCAAATAGATTCTGCACCTGCCTTTCCCCTTTTCAGAGCCCTCCTCCTCCCCAGCCCTTTTTTTCTCTCATTGGAGTCACTTCAGTGATTGCATGGTGGATCACTCTCCTCTTTAGTGTTCTCTATGGTCCCTCCTCCATGCCGCTGCCTGGGGACCTCTCTAAGATACAGATCTTGTCATAACTTCCACCTGCTGGAAGCTGATAAGAGCCCTGCTGCTCTACAGTTCTTAAAGTGGCTGTGGGGCAAGTCCACATTGCTCAGGTCACTGAATGTATGACCTCCATGGCTTGCCTTGTGCCTTTTTCAGATCTTGTCTCACACCCCTACTCTCTTATTCATCATCATCTGGAATACAAATACTCACTAGCACTTGAAATCACTGTGTCATGATAACTTTCCACATTGTGGTTTATACTTGCCTGTTTTTGTCTAAAATGCTTCCCCTCTCTTCAACTTGACCACAACAAAACTCCTATTTTCTGACACAGATGGGTGCAAATGTCATCTCCAGGAAGGTGTGATTTTCCCTGAAAGTTAAGCACTCTTCTCTGTGCTAACTTGACCATGCTTTCATAGTTGCCATTTCACTGCAAAATGTATTTTATACAGTTGTCTCTCTATTTGGTAAATGAGTTTCTCATTAGAAGGGGCTCTGTCTTATTCACTTCATCCTATTTCATACTTAGGAATATCCAGGCATATATAGTGATTGCTAAATAAATATTGAATGAACATAGACCATGGAAAGGCTTGCAGTAGTATTATGAGTGGATATGTGTGTAAGAGAGAGAGAGAGAAAAAAAGAATGTATGTGTTTTGTTATGGGCACAGATTTGATGAACCAGACTCAAATTAGCTGTAAGCTTGAAACTTGGTCTTTGCTTTCATCTTTCCCTGTTTTCTTCCCAGGATGGGGCTCACTTCCTCTCATTTCCATGGTGGGATATGTTGATGGAGGAATCCAGCTACTCTGCCTGTCCTCAGGCTGGTTCCCCCAGCCCATAGTGAAGTGGAAAGGTCCACAAGGACAGAATTTATCCTCAGACTCCAGGGCAAATGCAGATGAGCACAGCCTGTTTGATGTGGAGACCTCTCTTATAATCCAGGAAAGCACTGGGAGCATATCGTGTTCCATCCACCTTGCTGAGCAGAGTCATGAGGTAGAATCCAAGGTATTGATAAGAGGTGAGTGAAAAGAAGGAGCAAGGGATGGGTGTGTGCTTAAGTAACCCAGGGAGAGCATAAGCCTGTGTCTGGGATTGTTGTGTAGTACCAACCAGCTTTGGTTTTGTTTTGAGAGTCAAGGACTGATGAGGTGTAAAAAACAAAACCAAACATTTGATAAGGCAGAAATAGAATTGTTTATAATTTCAAGGCAGTGGAATTCTTTCCTTCACCACACAATACCCCAGTGGTGCAACACTCACAACTCAACACATACACAACTTAAGGAAACTAACTCTAGGACTAAGAAAATAATTATTGTTTATTCATTTTTAGAAAATGTCATTGCTCCTTTATGGAGCAGAATACAATAAAAATGTAGAAAATATCAGAAAGGATTTATAAATAGTAGAAAAATTTACATAAACTAAAGTGTGTCCAGAATCACAGTCAACGTAAAAGGATTCAACTTGCCAGTTAAGAGACAAAGAATCTCAGACTGGATTTTAAAATCTCATTGCTTGAACCCAGGAGGCAGAGGTTGCAGTGAACCAAGATCGTGCCACCATGCTCCATGACAGAGCCTGGGTGACCGTCTCAAAAACATAAACATAAAAATAAATAAATAAATAAATAATAAAAATTTCAATTGTTGCAATTCATAAGATGAAAAACATAGCACATATGAGCTATTCATTGAAAATAGAAAACATTAGAGAAATATTATTCAAGGGGAATTGTAACACATATTAGTGTCAAGAAAAGATAATGTTTTCAGAAAAAGGGCATTAGGGATAGAGTTATTTCAAAAACATAAGTTTACTCAATATAAGAATATGACAATTTAAAATATATATGTACCTTATACATGTAAAACATAAAAAGAAAATATAAATGGAAATATAAGGAAGAAATGTCATACTTCAAATTCTAAAATTGATTAAATAAGTAGGCAAAATGAGTAAGAATATATAATATTTGAACTAAAAATTAATAAGCTGAAATAACATATTTCTGGAGGTGGCATTCCAGAATTATAGAATACACATTAATTTTTAGCATACTTGGAACTTTTATAAAATTTTAGCAGATATAAACACAGAAAATGATTTTCAGAAAATTTTCAAACATTGATATCATACACACATTCTCTAATCACAATTTAATAAAGTTAAATTACCATAGCAAAAAATAGTTTAAATTCTTCTGTTTTTGAAAACTTTTTAAACATTAAAATAACTGAGAAATTGAAGAAAGCATAGTAATAGGTAGAAAATTCTTAGAACTGAATGATAATAAAATTATCATCTATGTGTAAAATGGAAGGAATATAGTTTTCTAAGTCAAAATTATATCCAGCCAGGTATGGTGACTCACACCTGTAATCCCACACTTTGGGAGGCTTGGGTGGGTGGATCACAACATCAGGAGTTCAAGACCAGCCTGGCCAAAATTGTGAAACCCCATCTCTCCTAAAAATACAAAAATTAGCTGGGTGTGGTGGTGGGCGCCTTAGTGAGCAGATATTATTCCACTGCATTCCAGCCTGGATGACAGAGCAACACTTCATCTGAAATCCTTAAGTGTTCTTATTAGCATGAAATAGCTGAATATTTATATTAGGCATCAATAATTATTTCAGAATACAGCAAAAGAAAATAGAAAGAAGAAATCTTAAAGATATAGAAATATAAAGACAAAGAGTGCAGATTAACACATCCAAAGTTAGGTGGTTCGAAGTGTTATTAAAATAGATAAATCTGCAGTTAAGAATAAAAGAGAACAGCAAAATTAACCAATGCAGGAAATAACAAGATGGCACAACTAAAGATTTAGTAGCAATTTAAAAGATAAACTAAACTCCTGACTTCATTTGAGGTCAGGAGTTCGAGACCAGCCAGGCCAACATGGCAAAACCTGATCTCTACTAAAAATGCAACAATTAGCTGGGCATGGTGGTCCGTGTCTGTAATCCCAGCTACTTGGGAGGCTGAGGCATGAGAATCACTTGAATCTGGGGGATAGAGATTGCAGTAAGTGAGATTGCCCCATTGCACTCCAATCTGGAGGACAGAGTGAGACTCTGCCTCAAAAAGTTTTAAAAAAGAAGAAAAATGTAAAATACAAAATCCTAAGGAGATATAGGCTATCTAATTTTTAAACATGAGAGAATGACATTTAAAATGCTGATAGGAATCAGCATTTAAAAGTCTTCTCGCAAGGAAGACACAAGGCCAAAATCGTTTTATATACAAAGTCTACCAAATATTCAAGAAAAGAGAAAATGTATCCTTCAGAAAGTCATCCAGAGAGCAGAAAAATAGGAAATATTAAACTCATTTTATTGGGTCAACATAATTTTGGTACCATAACAGATTGAGCAATTTGAAAAAGGAAAAATTTTTACCAACATTACTCATAATTGAAAATGTAAAAATCTTATCAAAAATTTTGCAAGTAGAAAAGTGTACAAAAACATACATCATGACCAAATTTATCCTGGAAAAAAACATTAGGTCAACATGGGAATATGTATTAATGTAATTTTTACCATAATTAGTTAAAGGAGATAAACTGTAATTTTCTTAGTTGATGTAAATAAAACATAACTTTCAACATCTATTCATGACATCAACATTTGTGAATCTAGAAATAGGAGAAAACTTTTTATCAATCCAAAATAGGAGAGACTCTGCTTAATCTGATGGAAAAGGTGTCTAAAGATACTTGCAACAAACATCATACAAAATAATACACCACTTAATTTTTAAAATGCCTGCAGAAAACATCAAACATAATGTATCATTTAAAATCATAACATAGAGGTTGGATCCAAGATGGCCATTTAGGGACAGCTCAGGATTGCAGCTCCCAGTGAAAGCGCAGAGGGTGAGTGGACGCTGCATTTTTATTGCCCACAGACTAGGAGATTCCCAGGCAGAGGAGACCCATGGGTCTCCAGCGCAGCTGTTTTGGCTGGTGCAGCTGTGTCAGTTGGCACAGCTGCTGTGCCCCACACGGCTGCTTTGTCAGCACCCCGGTGCAGTGGTTCTAAGTACAAAATACACTGGTCTGGGTGCCCTTTGGCTGGCGATTGGAGCCATGGGAAGTCACTCATTCATCTGTTTAAAAATGGAACTGAACAGGGAACCAGGACAGTAGATTCCAGGGCAAAAAAAAGCGCCACAAATCTCAGTGCCGCTGTTTAAGCCAGTGCAGTTGAGTCGCCACATGGGAAAACACACAGACCCCAGTGCCTCTTCAACAGGCGACTGGAACACCAACTAAAAAAAAAATAAAAAGGCTCTGAGACAGGGAGCCAGGAGATCAGGCTCGGCTGGTGCCCCCGCAACAAAAGAACAGCAATCAGAAACTCTCTGGATTGAGAGTTTCACAGCAAGCGCAGCTGAACCCTGGATGGACCAGCTCTGTGGGGGAGGGGCGCCCGCCATTACCGAGGCACTTCAACACTACAGAGGTAGTCAGCCAATGCTGAGGCAGCCTGCTGTTGCCAAGGCAACCTGCCATTGCTGAGGCAGCCCACCATTGCTGAGGCAACTCACCATTACAGAGAAAGCCTGCCAATACAGAGGTGGGCCACCATTGCCAAAGCACTTCTAACTACAGCCATATAAACAGGACTGCAGGGAAGCCTACTCGGCAGCTGGGCGGAGCCCACAGCACCTCAGCAAAGCCTCTACAGGCAGACAGTGACTAGGCTGCCTCCTTGCTGGGCAGGACAGCTCTGAAGGAAAAAAAAGAAGGGAGCAGCACAATGGAAACTCATAAATAAAGCCCTAACTCCCTGGGACAGAGCACCTGGGAACAAAAAGCAGTTTATCAGTTCTTCTGAAGCAGACCTAAACATACCTGCCCAGCAGCTCTGAATGAACAATGGAGCTCACAGCTCAGCATTTGAGCTCCTATAAAGAACAGACTGTCTCCTCAAGCAGCTCCCTGACCCCTGTATATCCGAAGAGCCACCTCATAAAGGAGAGATCAGACTGACATTTGGCAGGTAAGCTTCTGGGACAAAGATAGCAGAAGAAGAAAACTGGTAGCAACCCTTACTGTTCTGCAGCCGCTGCAGGTGATCCCCAGGCAAGCAGGGCCTGGAGTGGACCTCAGCAGACCTATAGCAGAGGGCCAGACTGTTAGAAGGAAAACTAAGAAGCAGAAATAACTTCATCATCAACAAACAGAACGTCCACTCAGAGACTCATTCTGAAAGTCAGCAACTACAAAGACGACAGGTAGATAAATTCGCAAAGATCGAAAGAAACCAGAGCAAAAAGGATGAAAACACCCAAAACCAGAACACCTCTCCACCTACAAGGAATCACAACTCCTCACCAGCAAGGGAACAAGGTTGGTTGGAGAACGAGTGTGATGAAATGACAGAATCAGACTTCAGAAGGTGGGTAGTAAGAAACTTCTGTGAACTAAAAGAACATGTTCTAACCCAATGCAAAGAAACTAAGAACGTTGAAAAAAGATTTGATGAAAGGCTAACGAGAATGGACAAAATAGAAAGGAATATAAGTGAACCGATGGAGCTGAAAAACACAACATGAGAACTTCATGAAGCATGCACAAGTTTTAACAGCCGAATTGACCAAGAAGAAAAAAGGATATCAGAGGTCGAAGATCAACTCAGTGAAATAAAACGGGAAGGCAAGAATAGAGAAAAAAGGGTAAAAAGGAATGAACAAAGTCTCCGAGAAATGTGGGACTATGTGAAAAGACCTAACCTACGTTTGATAGGTGTACCTGAATGTGACGAAGAGAATGAATCCAAGCTGTAAAATACTCTTCAAGATATTATCCAGGAAAACTTCCCCAACCTAGCAAGGCAGGCCAATATTCAAGTCCAGGAAATACAGAGAACACCACAAAGATACTATTCAACAAGAGCAATCCTAAGGCACATAATCGTCAGATTCACCAGGGTTGAAATGAAGCAGAAAATGCTAAGGGCAGCCAGAGAGAAAGGTCGGGTTACCCACAAAGGGAAGCCCATTAGACTCACAGCAGATCTCTCAGCAGAAACCCTACAAGCCAGAAGAGAGTGAGGGCCAATATTCAACATCCTTAAAGAAAAGAACTTTCAACCCAGAATTACATATCCAGCCAAACTAAGCTTCATAAGTGAAGGAAAAATAAAATCCTTTGTGAACAAGCAAGTACTCAGAGATTTTGTCACCACCAGGCCTGCTTTACAAGAGCTCCTGAAAGAGGCTCTACACATATAAAGGAACAACCAGGACCAGCCACTCCAAAAACATGCCAAATGGTAGAGAGAATCAACACAATGAAGAATCTGCATCAACTGATGGGCAAAACAGCCAGCTAGCACCAAAATGGCAGTATCAAATTCACACATAACAATATTAACCCTAAATGTAAATGGACTAAATGCCCCAATCAAAAGACACAGACTGGCAAATTGGATAAAATGCCAAAACCCATCAGTGTGCTGTATCCAGGAAACCCGTCTCACATGCAAGGATACACAAAGGTTCAAAATAAGGGGTGGATGTAGATTTACCAAGCAAATGGAGAGCAAAAAAAAGCAGGAGTTGTGATTCTCATCTCTGATATATTAGACTTTAAAGCAACAAAGATCAAAAGAGACAAAGAAGGACATTACACAATTGTAAAAGGATCAATGCAGCAAGAAGAGCTAATGATCCTAAATATATATGCACCCAACACAGGAGCACCCAGATACATAAGGCAAGTTCTTAATGACTTAAAGACTTACACTCCCACACAATTATGCTGGGAGACTTTAACACCCCATTGTCTATATTAGACAGATGAACCAGACAGAATATTAACAATGATATCCAGGACTTGAACTCAGACCTGGAACAAGCAAACCTAATAGACATTTACAGAACTCTCCACCCCAAATACACAGAATATACGTTCTTCTCAGCACCACATCACACCTACTCTAAAATTGACCACATAATTGGGAGTAAAGCACTCCTCGGCAAATGCAAAAGAACGGAAATCTTAACAAACAGTCTCTCAGACCACAGGGCAATCAAGTTAGACCTCAGAATTCAAAAACTAACGCAGAACCACACAGCTTCATGGAAACTGAACGACCTGCTCTTGAATGTTGACTGGATAAACAATGAAATAAAGGCAGCAATAAAGATGTTCTTTGAAATCAACGAGAATGAAGACACAACATACCAGAATCTCTGGGACACATTTAAAGCAATCTCAAGAGGAAAATATATAGCAATAAGTGCCCACATGAGAAGAAATAAGAGATCAAAAATTGACACCCTATCATCAAAATTGAAAGAGCTAGAGGAGTAAGATAGAAAAAACTCAAAACCTAGCAGAAGACAAGAAATAGCTAAGATCAGAGCAGAACTGAAGGAGACAGAGACACAAAAAAACCTTCAAAAAATCAATAAATTCAGGAGCTGGTTTTTTGAAATGATCAACAAAATAGACAGACCACTAACCAGATTAATAAAAAAGAAAAGAGAGAATAACCAAATTGATGCAATAAAAATGACAAAGGAGATATCACCACAGATTCCACAGAAATTCAAACCATCATCAGAGATTATTACAAACAACTCTATGCACATAAACTAGTAAACCTGGAAGAAATGGATAAATTCCTAGACACTTGCCTCCTCCCAAGCCTAAACCAGGAAGAAGC
>NW_016107949.1:412498-415043 GCF_001604975.1 Cebus imitator | reverse complement strand
TTCTCACTCATAGGTGGGTGTTGAACAATGAGAACACATGGACACAGGGAGGGGAGCACTACACACTGGGGTCTGTTGGGGGGAAACAGGGGAGGGACGGTGGGGTGTGGGGACTTGGGGAGAGATAGCAAGGGGATAGATGCCAGATGTAGGTGATGGGGAGGAAGGCAGCAAATCACAGTGCCATGTGTGTACCTATGCAACAATCTTGCATGTTCGTCACATGTACCCCAAAACCTAAAATGCAATAAAATAAATTTTACAAAATCATAACATAAAGAGATTGCATTAAACACTTCTGTTCCACATTATATTACAGTACTATTAGCATCCATTTCAATAAGGGAAGAAACGTAGAAGTTCTAACTTTTAGAAAGAAAAAAATTAAGTGGCCGGTGTTCACAGTTTATATGCTGATATAAATGGAAACTTTAGAAAAATTTATAGACAAATTCTTTCAACTCATAAAAGAACCCATCAGGTTCATGAAAAATGAGACTAATAAACAAAATCAATTGTACTAGTAAACATCAGCAAAGGAATAAAAAGACATGCAATGTACAATAACAATAAAAAATGTTAACTCGAAATGTCTAATGAAATGTTTACAAAATCTTATTGAAGAATATTAAAAAACTGTATTGAAAGACACTAAAGAAAACTAAAATAAGAGAACAAATATAACACCTTTCAGATAAGAAGATACATATTTTTAAAGATATCAGTTCTCCTAGAATAGCTGTACAGATTCAATACAATTCCATAGAAAATCGCAGCATATATTTTCGTTGCTGTTTTTTGAGGTGAGCTGTCAGTCTGTTGCCCATGCTGGAGCAGTGTTGCAATCATGACTCACTGCAACCCCAACTTTCCATGCTTAAGCAATCCACCCACTCAACCAAAGTAGCTGGGACCACAAGGTATGCGCCACCATGCCTGACTAATTTTTTTAATTTTAAATTTTTTAGAAATGGAGTCTCACTTTGTTGCCCAGACTGGTCTTGAATTCCTGTCCTCAAAAAGTCCTACCACCTCAGCCTCCCAAACTGCTGGGATTACAGGCATGAGACACTGCACTTGGCCCAGAGCTTTCTTAAAGCCTAATAAGTCAATTCCAAAATGTATGTGGCAAAACAAATAGCCAACAATTGCTAAGGCACAGTGGAATAAAAGCAAGCTAAGAAGCTTAGTCCTTTCCCAGAGACATATCCCAAAGCTTTGAAGATTAAGCCAATTAAAACTATTGGCACAGAGATAACCCTATGGATCAATGGAAGAAAATAAAAAGCCCAGAAACAAATCCAAGCTTGAACAGAAACATGAGGTAAAGGTGACATTGCATGTGTGGCAGTGTGTAAACCAATGTCTACTCAATAAACGTTGCCAGCACAGTCGTTACCTGCTTAGCAGACAACATTGAACTTCTGCCTCATTGCACTCACGCGCGTGCGTGCACGCACACACACACACACACACGTGAATATATATATGAAATCAAGATGGATCAAGACTTACACAGAAATGTAAATATTTGAACCTGTAGAAGAAATTAGAGAAAAATGTTTTCATCTTGGGGTATGAGGGGATTCCTTAAGTGAGCGTAAAGTTGCATTACCTGCTTAGCCCTCACTAAGGGGCCTGTGGGACTGTTTTTCAGAGACTTTTTTCCAGCCCTCACCTTGGCGCCTGGCTTCTATTTTACTTGGATTAGTCTGTGGTGGCCTATGTGCTATTATCCTGGGGATGACAATTGTTTTCTTCAAATCCAAAGGTAAGTGAGAGAGAGAAGCATGGTTCTTCATGGTTCCAGTAGCGCTGACATCAGGCTGCCCTCACACACCTCCAGGTGCTGTTCTTCCAGCCCTAGGCTCCTGGGTCCACCACTTGAGGCACAGGGAACCCGGTCTTCAGCCTCCTCTGTGCTGACCTGAAATGGCTGCTTCGGAAAATGCCAGCCTCTTCCAGTCCCTTTCTACCCTACATGGAGCACAGAATAAGCAGATAATTGATTTTCCGTACTTAAAGAATTCATATAAATTTCTACAAACAGGCTGAGTGGGGTGGCTTGTGTCTGTGATTCCAGCACTTTGGTAGGCCGAGGTGGGAGGATTGCTTGACCCCAGGAGTTTAAGACCATTCTGGGCAACATGGCAAGAATTCCTCTCTACAAAAAAATTTTTTTTAATAAAATAAAATAATTAGCCAGGTGTGGTGGTGCTTGACTGTGGTCCTGGCCACTCAGGAGGTTGAGATGGAAGGATAGCTTGAGCACAGGAGGTCAAGGCTTTAGTGAGCCATATTCGCACCACTGCACTCCAGCCTGGGCAACAGAGTGAGACCTTGTCTCAAAAAATAAATAGGTAAATTTCTATTAATGACAAGAGTCATAAGAAAATTTCAGGGTAGTTGCAAAAACTTCGTAAAAGAGGAAATAAAACTGACTGACTCGGATAAAATGTTTTTTTTTTTTTTTTTTTTTTTTTTTTTTTTTTTTTTTTTTTTTTTTTTTTTTTTTTTTTTTTTTTTTTTTTTTTTTTTTTTTTTT
>NW_016107949.1:390461-407508 GCF_001604975.1 Cebus imitator | reverse complement strand
ATTTCCTAGTCTGTGGGCAATAAAAACACGGCGTCCACTCACCCTCTGCGCTTTCACTGGGAGCTGCAATCCTGAGCTGTTCCTAAACGGCCATCTTGGATCCACTTCCGGATAAAATGTTAATAAAAGTCTTCACCCCAGAACAAATTTTCTTGTAGGGAGTGACCACTCCCCTTGAGGATGATGCCACCCTGGCCTTCCTACCCAGCCACCTTCACCCATCTCCATGATCACCTCCACAGCTGGGATTCTGAACCTTCCTGATCTCTTACTCCACCACAGACAGCTACACTCCATGCAGGAGCTGGGGAGACAAGCACATATAAGTGTTCTAGGAGAGGCCCTGCCCTTCACAATTGCAGCTCATCCCACCTGTGCAAGGAGCCAGGATCGTGTTTGTACCTTGCACACTCCTATGCCCACCACTGAATATACTGTTTCTGTTTCAGGGAAAATCCAGACAGAACTGGGTAAGTGTGTGTCACGTCCTGAGCCTCCCACACATGGTTCTCCTGGGTCCCTCCTTGATCCACAGTTTGACCCTGGCTCCAAGCTGGACAGGAAGCACTGGCGGGTGGAGGAGAGCAGCTGCCTCACTCTCTCCATCCATTGCTAATGAGTTGCCCCTCTGATATCTGGAGGACTTAGAATAAACCTCAGGGCCTGGACATCCCCACAGATTGTCTGTGCCTGTTGTCCATTTGTTCACTCTGTATGTGGTGGGGGTGGGGTAGGGGGTTGAAGGGAAGTGTTGATCATGAGCTCTGAGGGTGTGTGGACCACAGTGAGAAACCTGAGAAAAATCTGTGGGTGATCCTCAACCTCCCCTGGACTGATGCTTTGAAACTTTATCCAGTCCTGTAGCAACCATTAAATAATTTGCTTTTTATTTCGTGGAAATTCCAAGATAAACTGAGTGAGACTGTTGTCACATGCAGGACTTTCCTCCCACACCCTCCCTGGGACCCTGCTCTGTGATGTCAGCTTCTTCTGTGTTTTACTTTTCTTTTTTTTGGTTTCAGACTGGAGAAAGATACACAAACAAGCAGGTGAGAGACTCTTCTCCCTCAATTGATCTTTCTCTTCCAAGTCCCTCTATGAATTTTTATACTCTGAGGCCCATGGATCCCTGCAGAACCAAGTTTGTGATGGGGACCCTGAAATTGTCTAGATTCTGGGGGAGGTGCATTTTGCATAGGGGCCCCATAGCCTTCTTCAGATCTCTGAAGGGCCCATGACACTCAAAAAGGGTCCTAATCCTTGGCCTCTCCCCTCTCCCTGCATCTTGTTCCCCACGGGAGCACTGAACTGCCTGCTCTGTCTGCTTGTTTTCAGAATTGAGAGAGGCCCAGAAACATGCAGGTACCAATGCCTGAGCAGGTGACAGTGGGCATAGAGTATGAAGATCACCAGTGACAGATATGGAGCCCACGCAGCCTGCAGACAGCAAATCTGTGATGCCCCAATGCACCCCAGGGTGCAGTTCCCTCTAGATACACTTCTTGGCCCAGGACTTGAAGGGAAAGGATTAGGGACTGGGTCAGCCAATGGGGTCACAGGCAAGACTCCAGGGATTTGAGGGCACTGGTGGCTGACCACTAGGGGTCTGTGCTAAGGGGAAGGAAGTGAAGTCAGCAGGAACTGGTGGGTGGAAGGAAGCTGAATCCTGGAGTCACTCAAGGTCTCACAAACAGTGGGCTTACATGGGAGGGCTGAGTGATATAGAAGAGTTGAACATCTCATGGTTGAGCATCTCCAAGCATCAGTTAAGCATGGGGGCTGCCCTGGAGAAAAGACATGGCTGGTGGGATGGTGGTCTGGCCAGACCCTACCCGGAGCCAGTCTGCAGTGGGAGGGTAGACCTCTTGTTTCAGCTGAGATTTCCTCTTCAGTAACTTATGCTTCCTCTCTCCCCCACTGCACCCTAGTGGAAGTGACTCTGGACCCAGAGACAGCTCACCCACAGTTCTGCGTTTCCGATCTGAAAACTGTAACCCATAGAAGATCTCCCCAGGAGGTGCCTTACTCTGAGAAGAGATTTGCAAGGAAGAGTGTGGTGGCTTCTCAGGGTTTCCAGGCAGGGAAACATTACTGGGAGGGGGACGTGGGATACAATAAATGGTGGTACATCGGAGTGTGCAGGGATGATGTGGACAGGAAGGAGACGTGTGCAACTTTGTCTCCCAACAATGGGTACTGGGTCTTCAGACTGATGAGAGAACATTTGTATTCCACATTCAATCCCCATGTTATCACCCTCAACCCCAGAACCCCTCCTACACGAGTAGGGGTCTTCCTGGACTGTGAGGGTGGGACCATCTCCTTCTTCAATATAAATGACCAATCTCTCATTTGTTGCTTGACATGTCAGTTTGAAGGCTTGTTGAGACCCTATATCCAGCATGAGATCTATGTAGAGGAAAATGGGACTCCCCTATTCCTGTGTCCAGTGCCCTGGGGATCAGAGAGAGAAGACTCTGCTTAAAGGGCTCCACACCACAGACCCATACACAGCCAAAGGAGAGTACTCCTGACAGGCGGCCCCAGCTTCCTCTCCATAGCATGCACACAGGGAGTCATGCCTCTCACTCTCCTTTAGGGAGCTGAGGTTCTTCTGTCCCAAGCCTTCTGGCAGCAGCAGTGACAGCTTCCAGATGAGGGGAAATTGGCCTGTCCCTTTGGGAGCCAGAAGTCATGGCTGCCCTGAAGTGGGGATGGAATAGACTCCCATTAGATTTAGTTTGTGAAAACTCCATCCAACTAAGTGATCTTGAACAAGTCACAACCTCTCAGGCTCCTCACTTGTTAGTCAGGGATAGTGATTCCCACCTCACAGGTAAAGGTTAAAGAGATAATAAATGTGAATCATGTTTGCAGGTTTGATGGCACAGTGTTTACTAATGATTTTTTAATATACATTTTCCCATCATAAACTCTGTTTGCTTACTCCACATTAATCTACTTTTCTCTATACCAAATCTCCCATGGAATAGTTATTGAACACCTGCTATGTGAGGCTCAAAGGATAAAGAGGAGGGAGTATTTTTAACTGCTTCTATAAACCCAGCATTACCTGATACCAAAACCAGGCAAAGAAAACAGAAGAAGTGGAAGGGAAACTACAGGTCCATATCCCTCATTAACATAGACACAAAAATTCTAAACACAATTTTAGCAAATCAAACTAAACAATATATTAAGATGACATATAACTACTCAGTGTGATTTGTTCCACAAATGCAGGGTTGGTTTAATATTTAAATATTAACCAGTATAATTCAGCACATTAATAAAGTGAAAAAGAAAACCATATAATCATTTCCTTAGATACAGAACAAAAGTTTTATAAAGCCACCATCATTACTGATAAAACCTGTCAACAAAGAAGATACACAGATGAAAAATAAGCCCATGAAGAGATACTCAATGTCATTTAACATTAAGGAAATGCAAATTAAAACCACAACAACATACAATTACCATCTGTTAGAGAGACCAAAATGACAAAGACTGACCATAGCAAGTGTTGGTGAGGATGTGGAGGGAGGGAAATTCATACACTACTCATGGAAATGTCAAATAATATAGTCACTTTGGAAAACAGTTCTGTAGTTCCTTTAAAAGTTAAACAGTCACTAACCATATGATCCAGCATTGCATTCCAATTATTTTTACAAGAGAAAACAATATATGTGAATGTTCATAGCAGCTTTATGTGTAATAGCCAAAATTTGAAAACAACACAAAGCTCACTAACTGAGGAATAAATTGTGATATATCCATGCAAATAAAGTGCTACTCAGAAACAAAAAAAGTAAACTATTGTTATACACACAAAATTATTTAGTGTTCAATATTTTAAAATTTAATTTTGTGATAAAGAAAAACATTGGAAATATCTGGCAAGATGGCTGAGTAAGAACCACTCCTGTTTGCAGGGCCCAGTGAGACCAACGAAGAAGGCAGGTGATTTCCAACTGAGGTATGCTGTTCATTTCATTGGGGCTGGTTAGGCAGTGGGTGCAGCCCACAGAGGGCAAGCAGAAGCAAAGTGGGGTGTTGCCTCACCTAGGAAGTGCAAGGAGTAGGGGGCCTCCCTCCCCCAGCCAAAGGAAGCTGTAAGGGACTGTGCTACCTGGCCCAGACACTATGCTTTTCCCATAGTTTTTTGCAATCTGCAGACCAGGAAATTCTCTCATGTGCCTACAACATCAGGGCCCTGGATTTCAAGCACAAAACTGGGCAGTTGTTTGGGCAGACATTAAGCTAGCTACAGAAGGTTTTTTTGTTTGTTTGTTTTGTTTTTTAACCCCAGGGGCATCTGGAACCCCAGTGAGACAGAACTATTCACTCTCTTGGAAAGGAAGCTGAAGCTAGGGAGTCAAGTGCCTCACTCAGTGGGTCCCACTCCCATGGAGCCCAGCAAGCTAAGAACCACTAGCTTGACTTTCTTGCTGCCAGCACAGCAGTCTGGAGTCGATCTGTGACAAATGAGCTTGGTGGGGGGTGGGGCACCTGTCATTACTGAGGCTTGAGTAGGTGATTTTCCCCTGACAGTGATGAGGAGGTCTGGAAGTTCAGACAGGATGGAACTCAAAGTGCAGCAAAGCTGCGGTGGCCAGACTGCCTCTCTAGATTCCTCCTCACTGGGCAGGGCATCTTGGCAGCAGTCCCAGTCAGGGGCTTATAGATAAGAAAACTCCCATCTCCCTGGGACAGAGCACCTGGAGGAAGGGGTGGCCGTTGGTGCTGCTTCAGTGAACTTAAATGTTCCTGCTTGCCAGCTCTGCAGACAGCAGCAGATCCTGACAAGGAGGGTTCTCCCAGCGCAGCACTAGAGCTCCACTAAGGGACAGACTGCCTTCTCAGGTGGAACTCTGACCCCCGTGCCACTTGACTGGGAGAGACCTCCCAACAGGGATTGACAGATACCTAATACAGGAGGTGTTTGACATTAAGCAGAATTCTATCAAAGGTACAAAGAGGAGATGGTACCATTCCTTCTGAAACGATTCCAAACAATAGTAAAAGAGGGACTCCTCTTTAACTCATTTTATGAAGCCAGCATCATCCTGATTCCAAAACCTAGCAGAGACACAACAAAAGAAAATTTCATGCCAATACCCCTGATGTATCAATGTGAAAATCCTCAATAAAATACGGGCAAATCGAATCCAGCAGCCATCAAAAATCTTATCCACCACGATCAACTTGGCTTTATCTCTGGAATGCAAGGCTGATTCAATATACAGAAATCAATAAAGGTAATCCATCACATAAACAGAACTAATGACAAAAACCACATGATTATCTCAATAGATGCAGAAAAGGCCTTTGATAAAATTCAACACCACTTCATGCTAAAAACTCTCAATAAACTAGGTATTAATGGAATGTTTCTCAAAATAATAAGAGCTATTTATGACAAACCCACGGCCAGTATCATACTGAATGGGCAAAAGCTGGAAGCATTCCCTTTGAAAACTAGCACAGGACAAGGATGCCCTCTCTCACCACTCCTATTCAACATAGTATTGGAAGTTCCAGTCAGAGCAATCAGGCAAGAGAAAGAAATAAGTGTATTCAGACAGGAAGAGAAGAAGTAAAATTGTCTCTGTTTGCAGATGACATGATTATATATCTAGAAAACCCCACTGACAAAAATAAGCAATGGGGAAAGTATTCCCTATTTAATAAATGGTGCTGGGAAAACTGGCTAGCCGTATGCAGAAAACTAAAGCTGGACCCCTTCCTTACACCTTTTATACAAAAATTAACTCAAAATGGATTAAAGACTTAAACATAAAACGTAAAAACCCTAGAAGAAAACCTAGGCAATACCATTCAGGATATAGGCACAGGCAAAGAATTCATGACTAAAATACCAAAAGCAGTCACAACAAAAGCCAAAATTGACAAATGAAATGTAATTAAGCTAAAGAGCTTCTGCACAGCAAAAGAAACTATCATCAGTGTGAACCTACAGGATGGGAGAAAAATTTTGCAATCTATCCAACTCACAAAGAGCTAATATCCAGAATCTACAGGGAACTTAAACAAATTTACAAGAAGAAAACCAACAACCTCAGCAAAAAGTGGGCAAAGGATATGAACAGGCACTTCTCAAAAGAAGACATTTGTGTAGCCAACAAACATATTGAAAAAAGTTCATCAGTGGTCATTAGACAAATGCAAATCAAAATCACAATGAGATACTATATCACTCCAGTTAGAATGGTGATCATTGAAAAGTCAGAAAATAACAGATGCTGGAGAGGATGTGGAGAAATAGGAATGCTTTTACACTGTTGGTGGGAGTGTAAATTGGTTCAACCATTGTGGAACACAGTGTGGCGATTCCTCAAGGATCTAGAACCAGAAATAAGATTTGACCCAGCAATCCCATTATAGGGCATATACCTGAAGGATTATAAATCATTCTACTATAAAGACACATGCACATGTGTGTTTATTGCAGCACTATTTACAGTAACAAAGACTTAGAACCAACCCAAATGCCCATCATTGATAGACTGGATAAAGAAAATGTGGCACATATTCACCATGGAATATTATGCAACTATAAAAATGAATGAATTCGTGTCCTTTTCAGGGACACAGATGAAGCTGGAAACCATCATCCTCAGCAAACTAACACAGGAACAGAAAACCAAACACTGCATGTTCTTACTCTTCAGTTTGAGTCGAACAATGAGAACACATGACAACAGGGAGGGGAGCATCACACACCACGGCCTGTCAGGGGGTGGGAGGCAAGGGGAGGGAGAGCATTAGGACAAACACTTAATGCATGTGGGGCTTAAAACCTAGAAGGGGGGTTGATGGGTGCAGCAAACTATCATGGCATATGTATAGCTATGTAACAAACCTGCATGCTGAGCACATGTATTTCAAAATTTAAAGTGAAATGAAAAAAAAGAAAAGTTTTAAAAATTATTCCAAGTAAAAGAAGGCAGACTCCCTTTCAACATATTGTGTAACTCCGTTGACATTAAAATGCTAAACAATACAAACTAGTTTATAGTAACATAGAGCAAATCAGTAGCTTCTTGAAGGGAAAGTGTAGGAGGGATTACAAACAAGCAAAAGGATGATGTGGGGCATGATGGATATGTTGATTATCTTGTTAGTGGATGGGTCATGGACATCAATTAAATACTTTGTATGTATGCAGTTTATTTTATGTCAATTATTCTCCTGTTTTCAAAAGAAATTATTAAACACTAACAGCAACAAAAGGGAGATCTGGTTAATCATAGTGATAGTATTAACTAAACACTATCCTTTCAGTGCTACATTTATATCTTTGTTTTAATAGACTTCATTTGTTAGAGTAGTTTAAAGTTCACAGCAAAACTGAGAAGAAAGTACAGAGTTTTTATATACTCCTTGCCTCCACATGTACACCTCCCTTACCATCAACATCCTGTACCACAATGGTACATTTGTCACAGTCAGAGAGCCTATATGGACACATCATCATCACTCAAAGTCCCCTGTTTGCATTAAAGTCCTCTCTTGGTGGTGTACATTGTATGGATTTTGACAAATGCATAATGACATGTATCTGTATCTGCCTTTACTGTATCATATGGAGTACTTTCATTGCCCTAAAAAGCTTCTGTGCTCCGCCAATTCATCTGTCCCTCATTGTGAATCTCTGGCAATCACTGATCTTTCTACTGTCACCATAGTTTTGCTTTTTCCAGAATATCATATTGTTGGAATCATAGAATATGTAGTCTTTTTAAACTGGCTTCTTTCACTTGGCAATATGAACATTCACTTTTAAACCATAGTACTGTATCTGATATACAGCTATATATGTAATTATTTTATTTCAAGTCCATGTTTGTGTGTACCTGGTTACCTGAGTGTAGACATTCTTAGGAGGGGGAAAGGGATGTGGCCTATCGTGTAGCATCTCAGGAATACACTAGGTGGGAACAGGTGATCAACCCATCAGTCCTCAGCCCCAAGGAGTGATGTAGTGAAAGTTCACAGGGATTTACAGGAAGAAAACCATGTGACTGGTTTTCTTGTTGTTGGAGGATGGGTAGGGGATCTTCCCATCCTCCAACACTGTAAGAAAATGTCCAATTGCAGCTATAAATAGAATATTACTCAATAACAAAAAGGAGCAAACTCTTGATACACATAACGGTCCAGATGAATTTTATGGACATTTTATTGAGTGAAAAAAGTCAGACTCAAAGATTACATAATATATGATTCAAAAATGATAAAACTACAGAGATGGAGGAAACATAAGTGGTTGCCAGGGATTAGTGAAGAGGATGGAGGGTTTGACCATAATGGTATAGCATGAGGGAGTTCTTTCATGGCGATGGAGCAGTATCTTGATGATGATGGTGGTTATATGAGTCTATACATGTAATAAAATTGCAAAAAACTACAGACATGCACATATTATAATTAGTACATATATGAACTAGTAAAATATGAATTAGGCCTGTAATCCAGTTAATTGTATCCATGTTGATTTTCCTGTTTTGGTCTTCATAGCTACGTATATTACCATTGGAGAAAGCTTACTTGGAGGTACTCAGAACTCTGTGTTATTTTGCAACTTCCAGTGAGTCTAAAATTGTTTTAAAATAAAAACTACTATTTAAAAAGCAGCTTTAAGTGTACAATTATCTCAAAATGAAAAGTTTAATGAAAAACATGATTCATCTGAGTCTCAGTTCATTATAATAGCAGTTGAAATCAGGAAATGTGAAACGGTTTCAGAAATTCAACTAGTGTTAGCATACATCAAATAGTAATGAAACAAGGCTTTTAAAATATCCCTGTCACCTCCAATATTAGAACAATTGTCTTTAATCATAACTGAAGGATGTCATTCACTGTCCCACCCAAAGTAAACAAGAATGAAAACTATGAACAAGAAACAGTAAGTGAAAAAGTTAATGTTAACATAATATGGTAATCAAAATGGAATTAATTAGTGCCAATATAATGAATCTCCCCCCTCAAAAATCCCAACCACTATGTTGTTTTACATAAAAAAGGTGAATAAAACAAACCAAAGCAGGCATAGACAGGAACACAGGTCCTGATGGCTGTTACTGAGACCCAGGATAGTGTCAGTGTCAAATCTCCGTAGAAATAATGAGCTATTGGAGGCTCTAGAGACCCTGCCCCCTGGGGCCTCCTTCTGAGTTTTCCCCCTAGTGTAGTGGGTAGGGAGCTGTGTTGTAGGTCCCACATCAAGAATTAGGCCAGAGAGTGATAGCAGCAAGATGGCAGAATAGGAAGTCCCAGGCTTCATGTCTCCCCAACAGAAAGTTCAACTAGAAACCATCCACAGACGAGAACACCTTTGTGAAAACTCCAAAACTTAGGAATGAGCCTGAGACACCTATGTGGACCATAGAACCAAATAAAAACCACATTAGAAGGGTAAGAAGTGTGGTCTTGTTTTGACCACTTTGCTCCTTCCCCTCCCCCAAGTCCACACGGCACCACAAAGAGAAGATTCACTTTGATGCATAATTTCTACAATGAGAAGAGAGCCAGAGATGGACATCCAGCTTCCCTAGCATTCTAAAATGTTTCCCAGGAATCCCACTCTGGCACTTTCTCATGGGGAACACTGAAAGTAGAGGCAAGACTAGACTGTCTTGGGTCAGATGGAAACAAAGAAATGAAACAGAGGTCACAGTGATGATAACATGGATTGTTGGGGTAGCTCTGTTCCTGCTAGTGGTGGTGCCCAGTCAGAAGTGCCAGCCAATGGCAGAATCGACCCACAAACCTCAGCTAGTTTCTCGTAGAAGTTATTGAAACTGGCTTGAGTAGCTAGATGGCCAATCTCTGTGACCTGCCTCACAGCCCATGCCAAGGCCTTACTCAGGCATGAAAATTCCCACCACAGTGCATTTAGGCAAAGCACAAAGGCCACATGTACTTGACATGGGAGGCCAGACACTTAAAAGCCACAAAGCCCACCCAAGGCTCTAGGCAAGCAGGGAGATACCGGCCACCACACATTTTTGCAAAGCACAGGGGCTGGACCTGCACAACATAGGAGACCACACAGCAGTTTGAACCAACTCCAGAGCTCACCCCAAAGCTGGAAAGCAAGCCCCAGGCATTTTTACTGAGCACAGCCTCTAGTCTAGTTCATCCTGAGCAGCATTCTGCCTTGCCTTTGGGTCCATCCTGCAGTCTTCTCCAACTGCAGAACTCAAATAGCAAAAGTGCTTGGCCAGGGAATATATACTGTGACCTGGCCTCATTAGTGGTAACTGCAGTGCCCAGTCAGAAGTTCCACATGATTACAAAGCCAACCCAGTGGTCTCGCTGAACAGTAGAGCTTAGCCAGCAGCCCAACCTAATCTCAGAGATAAGGCATCAGCTTACCCAACTAGAGAACTTGACAGCAAGTTCTGCCTGCCTCCAGTCACTACCAGCTGGCCTATCGAGAATCACAGGCTAAGCTAAATAGTAAGGTTAATTTCTGTGGATGAATACCTGTGAAGGCTGGAAGAGGTGGCAGTCACCTCAAATGTGCAGATGCCGACACGAGGACATAAGGATTAGAAAGAATCAGGGAAGTGTGGACCATAAAGAAATGTAGATTTATGTAATAACTGGCCAAAAAAAAAAAAAAGTCAGGATAATTCTCTTAAAGAATTTTGATGAACTATAAGAATATACAGATAAAAAAGTAACTGAAATTTGGAAAATGATAGATGAATAAACCAAGAAGTTTGACAAAGAAACAGAAACAATCTGTTAGAAATCAAATATAAATCCTAGAGATTAATAAGACAGGAGAAAGGGCAAGATGGATGTTGGGACTGCTCCCTGCATTCTGGCCCAGATGCTGTGCTTTTCCCACAGTTTTCACAACCTGCAGACCAGGAGATTCCTTCCAGTACCTACACAACCACCAGGGCCCTGGCTGTCCAGCACAAAAACTGGGCAACCGTTTGGGCAGAAACCGAGCTAGTTGCAGCAGGGTTTTTTTGTTTGTTTGTTTGTTTGTTTGTTTTTTAACCCAGTGGTGCCTGGCATGCCAGCAAGACAGAACCATTTACTCCCTGGAAAAGGGGCTGAAGCCAGGGAGCCAAGTGGTCTGGCTTGGCGGGTTCCACCCCCACGGAGACCAGCAAGCTAAGATAGACTGGCTTGAAATTCTTATAGCCAATACAGCAGTCTGAGCTCCACCTGGGACTTTCGAGCTCTGTAGGGGGTGGGGTGGCCACCATTGCTGAGGTTTGAGTAGGCAGTTTCAACCCCACAGTGTAAGCAAAGCTGTCAGGAGTTTGAACTGGTGTAACCCAACACAGCTCAGCAGCTACAGGCAGACTGCCTCACTAGATGTCCTTGCTGGGCAGGGCATCCCTGATAGAAGGTAGCAGCCCATCAGGGACTTATAAACAAAGCCCCCAACTTCATGGGACAGAGAAAAGTCCCACCTTCATGGAAAAGGGCGTGGTAGTGAGTACAGCTTCAGCAGACCTAACATCTCTGCCTGGCAGCTCTGAAGACAGCAGCGGATTTCCCAACACAGAGTTCCCATGTACCCTACTGGGAGACATCTCCCAGTAGGGGCTGACTGACACCTCATACAGGAGAGCTCTGGCTGGCATCTGGCAGGTATCCCTCTGGGACAAAGCTACCAGTGGAAGGAACAGGCAGCAACCTTTGCTGTTCTGCGGCCTCCACTGGTGATTCCCAGGAAAGTAGAGGCTGGAGTGGACCCCCACAGAACTCCAGCAAACCTGCAGCAGAGGGGCCTGTTAGAAGAAAAACTAACAAACAGAAAGAAATAGTTTCAACATTAGCAAAAAGGACGTGCACTCAGAAACTGCATCCAAAGGTCACCAACCTCAAAGACCAAAGGTAGATAAATCCACGAAGATAAAAAGAAACCAGAACAAAAAGGCTGAAAACTCAAAAAACCAGAACACCTCTTCTCCTTTAAGGGACCACAGCTCCTCGCCAGCAAAGGAACAAAACTGGACAGAGAATGAGTTTGATGAATTGACACTAGCAGACTTCAGAAGGTGGATAATAAAAAACTCCTCTGAGCTAAGAAAACACGTTCTAACCCAATGCAAGCAAGCTAAGAACCTTGAAAATAGGTTGGACAAAATGCTAACTGCAATAACCAGTTTAGAGAAGAACATAAATGAACTGATGGAGCTGAAAAACACAGTACACGAATTTTGTGAAGCACAGACAAGTTTCAATAGCTGAATCAATCAAATGAAAGAAAGGATATCAGAGATTGAAGATCACCTCAACAAAATAAAGCAAAAATACAAGCTTAGAGACAAAAGAGTGAAAATAAATGAACAAAGCCTCCAAAAATATGGGATTACATGAAAATACCAAATCAATGTTTGATCAGTGTACCTGAAAGTGAAGAGGAAATGAAATCATGTTGGAAAACACTCTTCAGGATATTATCCAGAACAACTTCCCCAATCTAGCAAGGTAGGACAACATTCAAATTCAGGATACACAGAGAACACCACAAAGATACTCCTCAAGAAGAGCACCCCAAAGACACATAATCGTCAGATTCATCAAGGTTGAAATGAAGGAAAAAATGCTAAGGGCAGCCAGAGAGAAAGGTTGGGTTACCCACAAAGGGAAGCCCATCAGACTCACAGTGGATCTCTCGGCAGAAACCCTACAAGCCAGAAGAGGGTAGGGGCCAATATTCAACATTTTTAAAGAAAAGAATTTTTGACCCAGAATTTCATATCCAGCTAAACTAGGCTTCATAAGTGAAGGAGAAATAAATTCCTTTACAGATAAGCAAGTGCTGAGAGATTTTGTCACCACCAGGCCTACCCTACAAGAGCTCCTGAAGGAAGCACTAAACATGAAAAGGAACAACCATTACCAGCCACTGCAAAAACATACCAAATGGTAAAGACCATCGATGCTAGGAAGAAACTGCATCAACTAATGGGCAAAATAACCAGCTAGCATCATAATGACAGGATCAAATTTACACAACAATATTAACCTTAAATGTATATGGGCTAAATGCCCCAATTAAAAGACACAGACTGGCAAATTGGATAAAGAGTCAAGACCCATCAGTTTGCTGAATTCAGAAGACCCATTTCACATGCAAAGACACACATCAGCTCAAAATACCTTTATTTTACAGGAATATTTACCAAGTGAATCACAAAAATAAAAAAGCAGGAGTTGCAATCCTAGTCTCTGATAAAACAGACTGGAAATCATCAAAGATCAAAAGAGTCAAAGAAGGACATTACATAATGCTAAAGGGATCAATGCAACAAGAAGAGCTAACTATCCTAAATATATACATATCCAATGCAGAAGCACCCCCATCAAGCAAGTTCTTAGAGACATGCAAAGAGACTTAGACTCTCACACAATAATAGCAGGCAACTTTAACACCCCATTGTCAATATTAGACAGATCAATAAAAAAGAAAATTAACAAGGATATCCAGGACTTGAACTCAGATCTAGACCAAGCGGATCTAACAGACATCTACAAAACCCTCCACCCCAAATCAACAGAATATGCATTCTTCTCAGCACCACATCACACTTATTCTAAAACTGACCACATAATTGGAAGTAAAACACTTCTCAGCAAATGCAAAAGAACAGAAATCACAACAAACAGTCCCTCAGACCACAGTGCAATCAAATTAGGAATCAGGATTAAGAAACTCACTCAACACTGCACAACCACATGGAAACTGAACAATCTGCTCCTGAATGACTACTGGATAAATAAAAAAAATGAAGGCAGAAATAAAGATGTTCTTTGAAGCCAATGAGAATGAAGACACAACATACCAGAATTTCTGAGACACATTTAAAGCAATGTAGAGGAAAATTTATAGCACTAAACGCCCAAAAGAGAAAGCAGGAAAGATCTAAAATCAACACCCTAACATCACAATTATTAAAAAACTAGAGAAGCAAGAACAAACAGATTAAAAAACCAGCAGAAGACAAGAAATAACTAAGATCAGAACGGAACTGAAGGAGATAGAGACACAAAAAAAAAAACTTCAGAAAAAATCAAGGAATCCAGGAGGCGCTATTTTGGAAAGATCAACAAAATAGATAGAGCACTAGCAAGACTAATAAAGAAGAAAAGAGAGAAGAATCAAATAGATGCAATAAAAAGTGATTAAGGGGATATCACCACCAATTTCATAGAAATGCAAACTACCATCAGAGAATACTCTAAACACCACTACACAAATAGAACAGAAAATCTAGAAGACGTGGATAAATTCCTGGACACTTACACCCTCCTAAGACTGAACCAGAAAGAATTCGAATCCCTGAATAGACCAATAACAAGGTCTGAAATGGAGAGAAAAATTAGTAGCTTACAAACCAAAAAAAGGCCAGAACCAAGACAGTTTCACAGCAGAATTCTACGAGAGGTACAAAGAGGAGCTGGTACCATTCCTTCTGAAAC
Source organism: Cebus imitator (assembly GCF_001604975.1). Taxonomy (NCBI): domain Eukaryota; kingdom Metazoa; phylum Chordata; class Mammalia; order Primates; family Cebidae; genus Cebus; species Cebus imitator. The sequence continues at coordinate 393,018 of NW_016107949.1, read as the reverse complement.
TATTCCAAATAATAGAAAAAGAGGGAATCCTACCTAACTCATTTTATGAGGCCAACATCATCCTGACACCAAAACTTGGCAGAGACACAACTAAAAAAGAAAATTTTAGGCCAATATCCCTGATGAACGTCAATGCGAAAATTCTCAATATAATATTGGCAATCCAAATCCAATGGCATATCAAGAAGCTTAACCATCACGGTCAAATCAGCTTCATCCCTGGGATGCAAGGCTTGTTCAACATACGTGAATCAATAAATGTAATCCATCACATAAACAGAACCAATGACAAAAATCACATGATTATCTCAATAGATGCAGAGAAGGCCTTCAACAAAATTCAACAATGCTTCACGCTAAAAAATCTCAATAAACTAGGTATTGATGGAATGTATCTCAAAATAATAAGAGCTATTTATGACAAACCCACGGCCAATATCATACTGAATGGGCAAAAGCTGGAAGCATTCCCTTTGAAAACCAGCACAAGACAAGGATGCCCTCTCTTATCACTCCTACTCAACATAGTATTGGAAGTTCTGGACAGGGCAATCAGGAAAGATAAAGAAATAAAACCTATTCAAATAGGAAGAGAAGAAGTCAGGTTATCTGTTTGCAGATGACATGATTGTATATTTAGAAAACCCCATTGTCTTATCCCTGAATCTCCTTAAGCTGATAAGCAACTTTAGCAAAGTCTCAGGATACATAATCAATGTGCAAACATCGCAAGCATTCCTATACACCAATAACAAACAAACAGAAAGCCAAATCATGAGTGAACTCCCATTCACAATTGCTACAAAGAGAATAGAATACCTAGGAATACAACTTACAAGGGATGTGAAGGCCCTCTTCAAGGAGAACTACGAACCACTACTCAAGGAAATAAGAGAGGACACACACAAATAGAAAAACATTCCATTCTCATCGTTAGGAATAATCAATATTGTGAAAATGGTCATACTGCCCAATTAATTTATAGATTAAATGCTATCCCCATGAAGCTACCATTGACTTTATTCACAGAATTGGAAAAAAAAAACACCTTAAATTCATATGGAACCAAAAAAAGCCTGCATAGCCAAGACAATTCTAACAAAACAAAACAAAACAAAACAAAACAAAGCTGGAGGCATCATGCTGCCTGACTTAAAACTGTACTACAAAGCTACAGTAACCAAAACAACATGTTATGGTACCAAAACAGATATATAGACCAATGGAACAGATAGAGGCCTCAGAAATAACCCCACACACCTACAACTTTCTGATCTTTGACAAGCCTGACTAAAACAAAAAATGGAAAAAGATTTCCTATTTAATAAATGGTGTTGGGAAAACTGGCTAGTCATATGCAGAAAGCTGAAACTGGATCCCTTCCTTACACCTCATACAAAAATTAACTCAAGATAGATTAAGGATTTAAATGTAAGACCTAAAACCATAAAAACCCTAGAAGAAAACCTAGGCAATACCACTCAGGACATAGGCATGGGTAAAGACTTCATGACTAAAACACCAAAAGCAATGGCAACAAAAGTCAAAATAGACAAATAGGATCTAAATAAACTAAGGAGCTTCTTGCACAGCAAAAGAAACTGTCATCAGCATCAACAGGCAACCTACAGAATGGGAGAAAATTTTTGCAGTCTACCCATCTGACAAAAGGCTAATATTAAGAATCTACAAAAATTTACAGGAAAAAAACAACCCCATCCAAATGTGGGCAAAGGATATGAACAGATACTTCTCAAAAGGAGACATTACGCAGCCAACAAACATCTGAAAAGAAGCTCATCATCACTGATCATTAGAGACATGCAAATCAAAACCACAATGAGATACCATCTCAAGCCAGTTAGAATGGTGATCATTAAAAAGTCAGAAAACAACAGATGCTGGAGAGGATGTGGAGAAATAGGAATGCTTTTACACTGTTGGTGGGAGTGTAAATTAGTTCAACCATTGTGGAAGACAGTGTGGCAATTCCTCAAGGATCTAGAACTAGAAATACCATTTGACCCAGGAATCCCATTACTGGGTATATACCCAAAGGATTATAAATCATTCTACTGTAAAGACACATGCACATGTATGTTTACTGCAGCACTGTTCACAATAACAAAGACTTGGAGCCAACCCAAATGCTCATCAATGATAGACTGGATAAAGAAAATGTGGCACATACACACCAAAAAATACTATGCAGCCATAAAAAAAGATGAGTTTATGTCTTTTCCAGGGACATGGATGAAGCTAGAAACCATCATTCTCAGCAAACTATCACAAGAACAGAAAACCAAACACCGCATATTCTCACTTATAGGTGGGAGTTGAACAATGAGACCACATGGACGCAGGGAGGGGAACATCACACACCAGGGCCTGTTGGGATGTGGGGGGGGTGGCTAGGGGAGAAATAGCATTAGGAGAAATATCTAATGTAGATGATGGGGTGATTGATGTAGCCAACCACCATGACACATGTATACCTATGTAACAAACCTGCATATTCTGCACATGTACCCCAGAACTTAAAGTACCATTAAAAAAA
>NW_016107949.1:349147-390381 GCF_001604975.1 Cebus imitator | reverse complement strand
AAAAAAAAAAAAAAAAAAAAAAAAAAAAAAAAAAAGAATAAAAAGAATAAAAATAAAGAAGGACTACAAGAATTATGGAACACCATCAAGAGAACTAACTTTTGCATAGTAGAAGCTGCAGAAGGAGAAGAGAAATAAAAAAGATGAGAAAAAATGTTGGAGAAGCGATGTCTAAAAGCCTTTCAAATCTTGGAAAGACACCAGCATTCAGGTAGAGGAAGCTCAGAGGTTTTCAATCAAATTTAACCTGAAGAGGAGTTCATCAAGACACGTGATAGTCAAACTACCAAAAAGCAAAGAAAAAAATGAAAGCAAAAAGAGATTAGAAATATATCACATACAAGGGAGTCTCAATACAGCCATTAGCAGATCTCTCAGGAGAGAAAAACTGCTGAGAACAGAGTGGGATGATACATTCAAAGTGAAGAAAAAAATAACCAAGAATACTTTACCCAGCAAAGTTGTCTTCTAGAAATGAGGGAGAAATAAAAATCTTTCCCAGACAAACAAAAGCTAAGAGAATTCATCAGTATTATGCCTGACTTACAGAAAGAGAGCACTTTAAGCTGAAACAAAAGGCCACTAACAAATACCATAAAACACATGAAAGCACAAAACTCCATGGCACAAGTAACAGAGTCATATTCAGAATATTCTAGGACTAGAAAGGTGGTGTTAGACAAAACTATTTAAAAAATAACCAAATTGTTAAGGGATACAAATTACAAGATGACATAAATTCTGATATTAAAAGTTAAAATGTGTGTGTAAAGCTGTTAAATATTTTAGTTAAGCCTCATGATAACCACAAAGGAAAAATACATAGTAGATGCACAAAACAAAACATAAATAGGATTCAGAGCATATCATTACAAAAGAACTATAAAACTACAAAGGAAGACTAAAACACAAAGGATTTACAAAGCAAAAAAATTACAAAATGGTAATGGTAAATACTTATTAGTATTTACTTTTAATGAAAATGAATTAAATTCTCCATTCAAAAAAAAATACAGTGGTTGAATGAATTTTTTTTAAAGATCCAACTATATACTGTGCTATGATTTAAATATCCCTAACAAAATTCATCTTGAAACTTAATTGCCATTGTAACAGTGTTAAGTGATGGGACATTTAAGAGGTGATTAAGTCATAAGGACTCTCTGGCCTCATGAATAGATTAATACTGCTATTTTTTAAAAATTTATAATTGCCTTGTCTTATGGTTCTGAGATTAATGCTATTATCACAGGAGTAGATCACTAAGTACAGCAATGAGTTCCTGATAAAAAGGATGAGTCCAAAAGATGGTTTGCTAGAGCACCCTAATGCCTGTACTCACTACATGAAAAAAAAAAAACCCAAATGATGAATAAATAACTACATTTGGACTACAGTGTATAAGGGAGATGCTGGACTATAAGTGTATAATGTATAAGTGTATTCTGGAGTACAGGAGAGAAAAGACAGAAAACCTATGATGTAACTAGACTGTTTTGGGGAGAGCTGCATAGAAAAGAAATGAAAATACCCACCCTCTGCCTCCCAGCCAGGATTAAATCAAAACAAAAAGGCACTTCTCCCAGCAGGGAAACGGTAACAAGGAGGCCCCCAGGAATCCCCATTAATGTCATAGACACCTGCAATCTTTGCTGCTAGAGAATCCTGCAGTGCCCACAGGCCCTGAGCTCAGTTGGGGGAGCTGTCTGGCATCCATGCAACTGCACTACCCCAGAGAAGGGGTCCACATTGTAGCCCACTCCCTAAAATATTACCAAAGCTGCAGCTGTATGGCACCATCTTGAAACTGGATCCACAACTACAATGTATCCTACTGCAGGAGTCAGTAACCACTGCACCTTTTCATCCCTGAGGGTATGCAGCCATTACATCATGTTTACACATAGTACTGCATCATTCCCCAGTCAAGCTTCCAGTTTACTACTTCCTGGGAATAAGCTACCAAGGAGATGCTCTACCTTCTGCATCCTAATGACTTCAGCCTTTCAGAACCAGCACACAAGCACCATAATCCTCTTGACATTCTGCCTGTAAAAGAATAGACAATCCTACCCAGCAAAGAAGCTGAGTCTTTACCAGCTGTGTACACATTCAGCACACTCAATAGCCAGTTGGCCTGGTGAATCTGAGCAAGTAGGCCCTCATGAGTCCTGGTGCAATCACCAGTCTGGTGTACTACTTCTAGGGGGACCTCATCCCAAACTGGCAAACTAGCTCCTGCATGCCACCTGCATGGTCACCAATTATGCACAGCATTTCCAGGGGGCCCCCTCCCCAAGCCAGCAAATGGCATATGGATCCACATATGCCACCAGCATGCTATTATCATGCTGGCCCTGAGCCAGCAAATTGGCTTCCATGCACTGCAGGCACACTCATCAGGCCAGTGTGCTGCTCCCAGGGGAACCCTGCTATGAGCCAGCAGACCTGTCAATGCATGCAGCCAGCATGTTCACCAGCCAGGCCCACTACCCAGGGGAGCCTGGCTATGAGCCAATGGGCCTATCACATGATCAGTCAAGGGAACCACTCCAAGGAAAGCCCCACCCCAAGCCAGCATATCAGCCCCTGTGCACCACCAGCACACTCACCAGCCAGAGTGTTGCTTCCAAGGGGTCTCCATCACAGGGAGGTTAGCCCCTGCACTTACTGGCAAGGCACACAACTCCCAGGTGATCCCCATTCAGATCTGGCAGGCCAGCTGCACAAACTTCTGCAGCCTAGACTACTACAACTGAAAAACTGCACAGAGATTACTATGCTCATTCAAAACCAGAGCCAATGAACCCTACCCAAATGACACTCTAAGACATATCTGCAGGTGAAACTTTCCCTGTAAAAGCCACTCTATAATACCAGAGGAGAAAACCATTGTACCAGATTCACAGATTTTAATGCAGGGACTCAAGGAACATGAAAAAGGAACCATGAAGCCAACAAAAGAGGACAATAATTCTCCAGAACTGACTCCAAAGAAATGGAAAGTTATGAATTATCTGAAAAGGAATTCAAAATAATGATCTTTAAAAATGCAGTGAGAGGACCAGGTGAGGTGGCTCATGTCTATAATCCCAGCACTTTGGGAGGCCGAGGCGGGTGGATTACAAGGTCAGGAGTTCAAGTCCAGCCTGGCCAACATAGTAAAACCCTGTCTCTACTAAAAATACCAAAAAAAAAAAAAAATTAGCTAGACATGATGGTGCATGCCTATAATCCCAGCTACTCAGGAGGCTGGGATTATAGGTGTGAGCCACCGAACCAGGCCTAGCAACTTTTTTTTTTTTTTTTTTGCATACCCAAATCAAAAGGTGCAACTTATTTTTAGTAACTTATTTAGAAAAAGAAATAAAACAAGACCACAGAAAATGTTTGTAAACAAAGGCATGGGCAAAGACAGTCTAACAGAAAAGCAAAAAGGAAAGTTACAATGACAATAGTAATATTACCTAAAAAAATACAAGAAAAAAATTTAAACATAGCACAATTGTTTTACACTGGTAAATGATACAGTCCACTTAGAAAGTGAAATACCCAGGCCAGGCACAGTGGCTCACACCTGTAATCCCAGCAAGTTGGGAGGCCAAGGTGGGCTAGTTTGAGACCAGCCTGGCTAACACAGTAAAACCCTGTCTCTACTGAAAATACAAAAATTAGCCGGGTGCACACGCCTATAGTCCCAGCTATTCAGGAGGCTGAGGCAGGAGAATCGCTTGAATCCAGGAGGCGGAGGTTTCAGTGAGCTGGGATCAGGCCATTGCACTCCAGCTTGGGTGACAGAGTGAGACTCTGTCTCAAAAAAAAGAAAGTGAAATACCCACCTAATACAATGCAGTGAACAAAATATCAAACATGGAAGTGCAGTAAATACTAGGAGAATTTAACAAAAGCAAAAGTATTGGAGGAAACTAACATAATTCTTCCTGATTCAGACATATCAGAGAGACCAAAATAAATAGTAAACAGAGAATCTAAACAACACAATGAACAAAGTGGTGTGATGGATGTATAGAACTTTGTGCCCATAAAGAATCTATTCTTTTAAAATACCTAGGAACACTTCAAACACTATGTTTTAATCTAGGCCACAAATGAAATCATAATGAATTATAAAATGGAAAAATTGCACAGTTTGAATTCCCTGATGGCAGGACAATTATATTAGAAATCAATAGCCGAACGAGCCAGGCATTTTGGTGCACACCTGTAGTCCCAGCTACTGGGGAGGCTGAGGTTGAAGGATCACCTGAGCCCAGGAATTTGAGGCTGCAGAGAGCTAGGATCACGTGACTGCACTACATACAGCCTAGGTGACAGAGGGAGGTCCTGTGTCTAAAAAAAAAAAAAAAAAAGGCCAAATAATAACTCCTTCTAATCCCCAAACCTAACATTTTAGAAAGTAAAAACAAAACAAAATAACAATAAAAAGTACTCTTTTAAATAATTATTGCATTAAAGGACCTCCAATATTTAGAAGGAAGGCACTGTTTGAAGCCCAGTTTTGCAGACAACATTTTCCATATGATCCCAATTGATCCTGGCTCTGTTAGGGATGGACTGGGACCCAGCAAGGAGCACACAGCACTGGTGAGGCCAGGCTGATGGGTCCCGACAGACACTGCTCATTAGGGCCAGAGTCAGAGGACTTTTCAGAAAAGTTGTTTCTAGGATGATGACTTGTTCAAAGTATAATTTCCAAAAAACTTTTAAAACATGACTCATTCAATTATAAAATGACCATATGTAAAAGATTTTATTCAATTCCCTGATTTGAGGTAGCCAACGATGTGGTAAAGACTGGTTCAAAAAGCACTTTAGGAATTGAATATTTAGAGGGAGTTTAATACAGAAACATTGGGATAAGACTGCTGCCTTATCTACAAAACTGGATAATCTCTTACAAGGCAATAAACCATAACCTTTTGGGTTATATTTTCCTACTAGATAAAAGTTATTTGGATGCATGCAGTGGCTCATGCATGTAATCCCACCAGTTTGGGAGGCCGAGTGGGAGGATTGCTTGAGCCTAGGAGTTTGAGACCAGTCTGGGCAACATAGTGACACCCCCATCTCTATAAAAAAAATTTTAAAAATTAGCTGGTCACCTGTGGTCCCAGCTACTTAGGAGGCTGAGGTGGGAGGATCACTTGAGCCTGGGAGATTGAGGCTGCAGTGAGCTGTGACTGTGCCACTGCACTGCAGCATGGGCAACAGAGCAAGGTCCTGTCTCGAAAAAGAAAAACGAAAAGAAATTATTTGCAACTCTACTGGACAAAACTCTGCAAGTTAATTATGCAGATTTGCTAAATCTGGGGTTTTTAAGAAATGGTAAACAGTAATCAAAATACATTTCCGTAAATAATCTGTGGCTGGACCAGTGCCTCATATGACACTGTAAGGACATCTTACCTACCTTTTCGCCTTATTTGAAAATTTAACATAATTTTTTTCTTCAACTGTTTTCCTCCCGATAGAGCAAACAGTTCTATTTGTTCACTAAAGATGCCAGGAGATGGTGTGGATGAAACAGGAGAACTCACCATCTGCTGGGGACAGAGATACAGGTTTGAATATCCAAGAGCACTATCTTTAAGAAACAACCTAGTTATTTGTTTTTAATATATTTTTAACATAGAGACAAGGTTTCACTATGTTGCCCAGGCTGGCTAGAACTTCTGGGCTCTTGAACTTCTGGGCTCAAGCAGGCCTCCCGCCTTGGCCTCTCAAAGTGCTGGGATTTCAGGTGTGAGTGACCATGCTCAGCTCATCCTACTTTATTATTATTACCACCTGTTTATGTAGTTCAAACCTTGTCAAACTCTGTGTTTGGGCTGGCTCTCTGAAAAGGTATAATAAAGGTGCACCGACCCACTGTTCTCCTACAAATGGACGGGACTCATGTGGGCACTGTTCTCACACGGTCTCCTCTATAATCAATGCTCACTCTACCTGGCTTGAAGCCAGCGGCTGGAGCTCCTCATTCCACCCACTACTGCTGTCAAGAGAGGGCGCTGGCTACTTCCTTACAGCGAAGGAATTCCTCTGAGCTAGGGATCCTCCGTGCTGATCCCTTTGGGCAGCACCACTCAAGTCACCCTCGAAAACAGCTTGCCTTGGGGAGGTTGGGCTGTTTGGGAGTAGAGGGTGTGTGTGGCTCCTGCAGCCCCTCGCATTCTCAGGAGCTAAAGATGGGCACCTGTGGCTCTGAGGGCAGCCAGTGGGCTTCTCCTCTTTCCCAGGGCATGTACATGTCCTCATCTGTGTGACAAAGCACAATGGTGGGCACTATGCCAGCTGACAGTCACAAGAATGTCAGTGTGAGCTCCCTTGAGAACAGTAAAAAAGAAAATATAATAAGGAAGCTCAGGGGGCCATGCTGTAGGCTGGAGGAGGTGGTGGGGAATCCTCAGTAAAGGAGGAATTCACTGCTTATGAGGCTGGCATGACTGCATTCTATCTCCTCTCATAGCCCACGCTGGGCATGAGAATAGCCTTTGCCCTGGGGTTGAGGATTCTCCCACTCGCCCTTCCAGAATTCCCTGAGACAACCTCATGGTAAGGGCTGCTGTACATCAAGGAGTATGTAATGGGGCATGTTCTCCACTGTCCACGTGATGGCAGTGGCTGCTGCTATCATGCCAGCTGCAGCAGGGATGCCTGGCTGGGGCTGCATACTTCGTGGAGCCAGTAAGAGCTTCACCCTTTCTGGGTTGTGGAGGAAGCTCCCCAGGTGACGCTGCAGCCACCCAAACTGCTCTACAGAGCAGGCAGGATTCCCACCCTCCTGGGTGGGGCTACAGCCACCCAAACTGCAGCTGTGGATCTGAGCCTCCCTGAGCTCTTGGGTGGGAGCTGGGGGCAGGCAGGATCTGCCTATCTGCATGCAACTGCAGCTGCCCAACCCATAACTACAGACCTTGGCCTCCTGCTCCACAGAGGAGGCAGGAGCCAGGGGACAAGCAGGAGCCCTGCCCCTTCCGAGTTGGTGGGACAGGAGCTCTCTGGTGCGGCTGTGGCCACACTCCCAGGAGCAGGACCCCGGCATCTCTGCAGCCTGCACCTTGGGGCTGGGAAGAACCACTCGGCACCCAGCCTCCCAACCCCCATCCCTACAGGCCCAGGGGTGTCTGCTCCCCACTGACTGGCCTCTCTCTGCGCCCCATCTCAGAGTGGGGTTGGGGCCTAGCCCAAGGGCCATGAATGGCAGTGGGAAACAGACAGTCCCTGGAGGAAGAAGGCAGGTCCCCAGTAAGGCCTCACCTTCAGGCTAGGGAGAACCCGAAGGCTGGAGGCTGGGCTGCCAGTCCCTCGGACTGGAGTGGCGACTTGTGGTGTCTCCTCTGGCTGCCCAGGGACCAGTCGGCATGCACTTACTCCACTCCAAGGTGCATAAAAGCCCCAGGCTCAGCCAGAGCGGGGTAGAGGATGGAGAAACAATGGGATGGCCAGCTGCAGGGAGGAGCTACCTTCTCTGCTGAGAGCTTCAGAGACTTCCAGAGCGTTCAGAACAACCTGCCTGTGGATAGGAGCCACGCTCTCCAGAGCCTTCTCTCTGCTGAGAGCAGCTGGTAGCTGGAGGACCAGTGGGCAGAAAGGAGCTACCCTCTCCAGGATCTTCTCTGCTGAGAGCTGAACACTCAACGGGAGGGGAGGACTTATGTACAGAGGGGAGCTACCCACTGCAGATCACCTCTGAGCTGTTATAACATTCAGTAAAGCTCCTCTTCATCTTCTTCACCCCTCACTTGTCTGTGTACATCATGACCTCATTCTTCCTGGAGACAGGACAAGAACTTAGGTGCCACAGAGGTTTCCAGGAAGTAAATTCACACCCGTAAGATCCCACACAAGGGCAGATGAGGGTCCATGCTTTCCAGTGGCACTTACAGCCCACCAGGGGTTCAGCACCTACCTTCCTTTTGGATTTGAGTCTTTATGCATTTACTGGGTCTTGGAATGAGAGGTTCAGATGGCAGGGCACAGCTGCTGTCTACATCTTCCTGCTGGATGATGCACCTGACATGCAGGCAGTGGTGACACGTGGTGTCCCCCTCCCACATCCCACCAGGGCTGTGTCTGGCACTCACAGAAGTGGATTATGCCTGTTTCTCTCTCTCTTTGCATTCCTGTTGTGAAAATCTTGCCTCTCCCCAGGTGATTCCCAGCATGGAGGAATCCAGCTTAAGAGCCATGAAAAGCTTAGGACACGTTCTCATTTTTTAGCAGCCCCTCTCTACAAGTGTAATTTTTCTTCTCTTCCACTTCCCTATGTGGCATGCAACATCCTCTAAAATGTGATCCCATCTATTTCTGATCAGCCTTCCCTTCCACTAGTGAGCTCCATGCTGGCCTGGCCAGCCCCTAGCCTTTTCCCACCTCCCACGTGCTAATCACATTGCTCCATGAAGAGTGTCTGTCCCCCCAGGCTGCCCCATTGCTTCTCTGATCCCACTGTTTATGCAGCATCCACTTTAAGTACACCCTGTCCCTTAGACCTCCTCTGTCTCCCCAGGCCCGGGGAACTGCACCCACTGTTTGAGCTCACTGTTCAGCCCCCTTGCTGTCCCAGGGACATCTTTTCACACTAATAAACCTGGGTGCCCAGCCTACCAGCCTGTCTGAGCACAGACAGTCACCTCCAGGCCCATGCCTGTAGCTCACTGGCTCCTGTCTCCCACCATGAAGAGTCCTGCCCCCAGCACAGGCCCCTCCCCTAACACAGGCACTTCTGCGAGTCCCTGGGTGTCCTAAATGTGCTTAAGCTACTCTGTGCCTCAGTTCTGGCCTATCACCTGGGGAGGATGTCAGTGCAGGCTGTGGCTGGGTGGCTAGTGTCTCAGTCCACTGATGCTCAAGGTACACCATGGCCTACAGTAAAATGGGGTGGGCTGGGGTGGGGTGGTGCTTACTTCTTCATTTTTGAGCTCTGATCCACTAGAGAAATCCCAATCCAACACCCCCCCTGCATTCCTAAGTTGCACGTGAATAGGTTTTGCAGTTCGCACTAATGACAATGCCCCCAGAACGTCTTCCTTATTGACCTTGCCCCGAGGAGAAGGTTATGGTGGGTTAAAAATTGGGCATCCCAAGAGCTTGTTTACTCATGTGGTCCTAAAACCAATCTTTGAAAAAAAAAAAAAAATTGGGCATCCCTTACCTTTAGTTAGTGGAGATTGCAGTGTACTCTCTTTCACTGCTCGGGGACTGCCACTCTGCCTCCCTGGAGTCCCAGCTTCACCTGCACAGAGACCCTGCACCCAGCTGGAGCCTTTTCTCCCACTTTGAGCCTCTGCAGCCGTCACTCTTTACAAAGCTCTCAGATACCTTTCCCCTCCTTCTCTGACCCTGGAGAGACATTTTACATGGGAATTCAAGATTTTTCTCAGAGACAGGATGTGACGACTTCCTTGTTTTGTTCTATCCATCTTGGTTTTTATAGCAAAGGGCAAAGCAAACAGCATATGTATTAGGGTGGAAGACGGATAACTAACTCTGTCACATGTGCACTGGCCCCTGGAGTTCAGCTGCCAGTCCATGTCTAGGGAATCTTAACATCTAGGACCAAGACACTTTACAGCAGTCGTCGCCCTTTGCAGAGGAAGGGAGATCACCAGGACTCATCTGCCATTTCGGACATTTTGCTGCCCCCTGCCAGGTAAGTGGCTCATTCTTGACAGCTCTCTACACCTCCACCTTTCAAAAACAGCAATCAGAAAATGACGGTGGGAGGCTTTGGGAGGGCATACACTTAGTGACACCATTTTATTATCCGAGCCTGGCTGCAGCATGGGATGTTTCAAGTGTGGCCAAGAGGAGATGTCCATGCCCATTCAGGTAGTCCCCATCTCAGGAGGCAGGATCCTGATACATCCCTTGCCCCCCACCAGATGAAAAAGATTTCAAGCCTCATTGTGGTTCTTTTCTTGGGGCAGTTCATCTTCCTTAGAGACTAAGAGGATGGAAATCCTCTTGTGGACCTATTGAAATCAAACCAGTGCAGGCAGTGAGCACTAGCTGGGGTCTGCCAGGGGGAAGGGCTTGCAAGGGGTGTCAGGGAGGCCAGTGGGAGAGGGCCGAGGGCCCACTGACACCTGGCGACTTGCAGCTTGGGGAATAGAGGACAGGAGACAGGCAAAATTCACCAGTCACACAGCTCACAGAAGTAGCAAAGCAAAGGCCATACTTTCAGGGATAATCTCTATACTTTGTTACTAGAGAAGTTTTGCACTCTGGGACCCCATAGTCTCCTCAGGCCTGTGCAGAGCAACAAAATGCTTCCTGTATTTGGGAGAGCACATGATGTGGCATTTGTTAATAAAAATGAATTTTCCTGCCAGATTTCAAAATGTGGTCATTTAAAATTATGTGAGGGGAATTCCCAAGGTTTTGCTCTGCCCACATGGAGACACTGGGATCGCTCAGGACAACACCCAGCTGCAAGGCAGTTGAGGTGCTGTGGGAGGGCGTGGCCTTTGGACACCGCCATGTTCTAAGATGCCCTTGGGAGATTTATTTTTTTGTCAGGAGGACAGTGTTAAGTTCAGGCAAACTATTATATGTGTGGAGAGAATCTGAAATACACCAGTAAAGCAAGAGTGAGAGATTGTGAGACAGGTCCCGTAGCTGTCCTCTTCGCAGGAGCACAAACACAAGCACATGTGTGTTTGGGAGAGCAAGTGCTCACAGTAATAAGAACTAACATGCATTGGGCACTTCCTATCTATCAAGCACTTATCTATACCTCAAGTGTTATTATTATTATCATTTTTATTAATGGGTCCAAATTACCTATTTGGTAATCATCACCTTGTGGGAGGACCTGTGTCACCAGCTAATACAACTCGACTAAATCCCCAGAACTCGATGCATCCAAATGGATCTTAAACACAGCCTGAGCCCCTCTTGGTTTGGAAGGCACTAGCTGGACACTGACATGCCCCTCCTGGCTTTGCTGTCATGGAAATCTAACCCGTGTAATACAAATGGAAAAGCGGGTTTTATTTTGTTAAGTTATTCACTAGAGAACCAACTGAGGATCCTTGGTGGTCGTCATTCTGCACACAGGTAGTATCTGCCTTCCAGAGGGAGCAGCCTAAGGCTCCTGGGAGGACAGGGAGCATGTGCCCACCGGCAGAGCTCAGTCCAGCTGGAGGGTCCCTCTGTCGTCATCCTTCCACACACTGGGTTTTCCAAATTCCCCAAATATCCAATGTGTCCAGTCTCTTACTCCTTCCCCTAGCAAAATCTCCTCACCAGGAACAGAACCTGAAATCAGTTTACACTGTAATCAAAATAGCAGAGATCAGAAAGTGTTTCTTCAAGGAGGGCCCTTGCACTTCAAGTAAGCATCAAGCACCCTTGATCCTTAATTGGAGAGTGACGTCAGAAAGGGCAGACTCATGGCAGCAGACAGGGAGAAGGGTGCTGTTCAGAAGTCACTGATTTTTCCCTTCAGGAAGTTGCCAGCCATCTCTCTCTTTGAGTAAAGGCTTTCAAGATGATACCCTTGAGTGTTAGGAGCAACGGGACCAGGTACATGTTCCTCCTGGCTGAAAAGATGCTCTTGACAAAGTCTTAGGGAGACCTTGGTTTTAAGTTGCTTTATCTAGCAGTGGAATTTTAAATTTTTTATTCACTAGTTGGTTAGTTTGCTGCTGGTTTTGTGGCTGGCACCCTGTGAGCTGGTCGCTTCTTCAGTGCCTCCTTGTGATGGCAGGTTAGGGTGAGTGTGTGGTCTGTGACCAGCTGATTCCTGACATGGTCATGGTTTTGGGTAACAAGAGTGACTGAAGAATGTACCCAGACACACAACACAGCTGGTGAGGAATCAGAATCTGAACAGCACAGAGCAAGGCTCTGGAACCAGACAGCGGGGGTGGAACCTCAACCTACCACCTACCCACTGTGTGTGCAGGAGCAAGTCACTCAGCTCCTGGGCCTGTTTCCTTATCTGTAACTTGGACCTATTAGTAATAATGATAATAATAATAGTACTTGAGGTATAGTCAGTGATTGATAGATAGGAAGTGCCCAATGCTTGTTAGTTCTTATTACTGTGAGCATATGCACGTGTGCTTGCGCCTGTGCTCTTTCTAGGAGGCTAGCTATAGGACCTGTCTCATGCCCCATCACCGCCTTATGGGAGGACCCATGTCACCACCTAACGTAAACTCAACTAATTCCCTAGAATCATCCAACACGTCCAAATGGATGCATAAATACAGCCTGAGCCCCTCTTGGTTTGGAAGGCACTAGCTGGATACTGACATGCCCCTCCTGGCTTTTGCTGTCATGGGGCTCTAACCTGTGTCGAGAAAATCCAGAAGACTGGAGCATAAAGGAAAGGAGAAGGGAACAGAAGAGAGGGTAAGAAAATGCACAGCCTGTGTAGACACCCTTTGCTAGCACCCTTCCTTGCCAGCTTCCCCACCTGTCACAGATAGGCTTCCACCAGTAGCCACATAGGGTGAGTGGCTGGACTATCCAGCCAGAGCCTGGACCCTGCCCAAGGCCTCTGCCCATGCTGGTTATCATGTGAATCAGGTTCCAATAGCAGAGCCGTCAACATGACCCCACTTCAGGGGACCCCATCTCCTCTCCTTGAGACCTTGAAACACATACCTGAAGGTGTCTCAACCTGTCCTCTGCTTGTCCCCTCAATTTCAGCTCTAGAAGGACAGGGCTATCAGCCCATGAGCTTCACAGGCCAGTCCCCTTCCCTTGCATTCCTGCCTGCCTGGGTCCCTCCTAGCCTAAGGGTCCCTGGGGAGCCTCTATCACCTCATTAACTCACCCTGCACACCCTCTCTGAGCTTTCTGCCACTGCATGGCCCAGTGGTTTTAAAAGTCCTTCCTCCATACCCTACTGGTGGTTTTGCTGACAGTGTGGCCAGTGCCCTGTGGCCACAGGACACCAGAAGCACCTGCCATGCCAAGGTCTCAGAAGGAAAGCCAAGCGGTGGGGGCAGATGCGGAGACAGAGAATGCTGGAGAGAGGAGCCCACCACGGCCTTTCCCCACAAGGGCACTGTAATGAAGTGAAAGGCAAGGGGTGCAGTCCCGGGATGAAGATGGCGTGGATGTTTGGAAGGCAGAGGTGAAGGGAGGTACTAAATTTGATTCCAAGAGCTTCCAGCAGTCCATGGGAGTGGGCATTGGTTCCTTCCAAGGTTCAGGCAGAGATTTAGGTCCAGCCAATTACAAAATCTGCGTAACATCTTGTACAACTAAATGCAAGAGAAATGTGGAGAGTTTTCTGTATCTCCAGAGACTCACTGGCTGCAATACACTCTCTGGCCATGAGTCATTAGTGGGGCCCTAGGGAGCAGAGCATCAGGAATGAGAGGGCAGCCCTTATCTGGACTGGGTCTGGGCCTCCTGGGTCACAGATGGGGAAGGGGTGGCTAGATGGGATGACTCCATCACTGTGACCCCGGAGATGCTATTGCTGTAACCAAGCGAGTTAGAAGGAACGCACCATGCTCTGAGAGTTCCAAATTAAGAGTCCTTTATTGATTTGCCAGCAACCTAGAGATGGCTAATGTTCAAAATTCTCTCGGCCTGAGGAAGGGGCCTGATTATCTTTTATACCTTGATTTAGGTAGGGGAGGGGGAGCCTAGCAGAAGCGGAATTTTACAGAATCAGAAAAGCAGGTTAGAGGAAGGGGCTGCGGGCACGGGTAGTTTCCATACAATTACCAAGAAGGGAGGCTATCAGGCTCCTTCTACACAATGATCAAAGGGAAACTATTTTCTTACAATAGCAGTGGGGAGGTATGCCAAGCAGGATGCCGGTACAATGGTTACAAGTGTTAGGAACAGGACCTTCAATGCTTCTAAGTGCAGCATGACCCAGTTATGCACCCAAACGGGCTGTGGTAAGGAGGGGGAAGCCAGGTTGGAGTTTACAGCTAAAATGGAGTCAGTTATACTAGCCCAGGGTAGGTTATTCACTATCAACACAGGAACAATTACCAGCTGACCTCCTGAAGGTACAGCTTGAGGTCCCAGGCCTGGAGGAAAGTGTCCCAAGAAGTTGTTGGGGCTGGCAAGTAGCTACCACACGCACTCCACTTCTGAGAGAGCAGACTCTGTGTTTGTCCCTCTGTTTGGTGGACTCAATGTTCCAGACCAAAGGGAAATGGGACAAAGGTTGGGTTGATGGCGGTGAGGCAGGGAGAATGAAAATGCATATGAGATCTTCAGAGATTTCCCTTTGTTTGAGGAAAGTCGCTAAGCCCAGAAAAGGGGGGCACTGAACCCCCACACATTATGTGGCTCTATTCCTGGCTCTAAACAATAAGCAGCTCAGAAGCTGCTTCCTCTGGGATCCTTCAGCCTTGTCCCCTTGCAGCTCTGTGCACCTGAGCAAGGCCAGGGATTCCATTAACAGTGTCCTCTGGAAAAATTAGAAGCAGCTCTCATATCCGGACATGGTGTAAGAGAGGCCAAGCACTGAGGCTTGTAAGGAATTTGAGAATAAGACAAAAGTAACTGAGGCCACAACAGACTTCAGGTCTGATGGACTGAGCTCCAGCTCCCCCCACCTCTGCACATCACTCCAGCACCCTTTTGTCCCTCTCCAGGTGGCTCCCGCTGCTGATGAAAGATGGTGGATTTCCCAGTCTCCCTGGACTCCCTGAAGCTAGTATCTCTGACCAGCAGTCTTGTCTTTTTCATGCACCTCCTCCTCCTTCAGCCTGGGGAGCTGAACCCAGGTATCGTGTCTCTGCAGCCCAGCTAGCCAAGACATAAGCACCTCCTGCCAGGTGCTCCCCAGGGCTAAGATCTTAGAATAGAGTACCAGGTCATGCCAGATGCTAAAATTCAAAAAAGACTTCCATCCTGGTTGTTAAACAGCCACTACCCATGAGCATTATCCAGCCTGTAGTGTTCCTCCACCATCTCTCCAGCCCCCAACACCTCTTGCACACTTCTCAGCACTCTGAAATCCACAGGCATCACAGGGAGCAGAGCAAGAGGGTGCCAGGAAACTCACTGGCCTGTGTTTGTGCTGAACACATTAATAGACATTTTTTAACTCCACCCCTTGCAACACTTCTCTCATGAAAGATGCAGCCAACAGAGGATGTAAACTAATAATTCAAAGGTGATTTTGTAATTCTCTGGACTGGAAACCAGGAATTCCAGGGTGACCACAGCATAGCCCTGGTCTTCAGCAGTCTGTGGTTAAGGGGCTTGGTGGCGGACGTAGCATCAAAGACATTGGGAGCACAGCCAAGAGCAACGATTTTTTCCTGGAAAGCTGAGGAGAACCATAGAGAGGGAATATTGTGTGAGCAGAGGCTTGCAGGATGCACGTTCTGCAGGAAGATGACAGATGAGGGATAAGCTAGGGCAGGGTGTGCCCAGGGAAATAGCCAGACATTGGTGTGTGGAGAGAGACAGCCGGAGAGAACCTGAAGAGTGAAACTTGTAGGAAGGGTATTGGATATTCACTTAGTGGGCAATGAGAAGCCTAAAATAGTGTGAGCAAAGGGAGAGAGAGAGAGCCAGCCAAGTGCAGGACAGGGAGGGTCCATGACAGGAGAGCTTTGGGATGGGGTTTTAGCTAAACTTGGAAAGAAAGGAGAGGAGAGATACAGAGGCCAGAGAGAAGAGTGAGTGCCTGTGGGGTGGCAGGGAACCGTGCATGCGGAAGAACTGCGCAGGAGCAGCAACTCTCATGGGAACTGCAGAAAATAGGCCAGACCAAAGGGAGCACAGAGGCCTCATGAAGAAGCCTTCAAAGAGGAGGGTGATCAAATGAAAGACTCCAGCAAATAAGTCTCAAAGGAAGGATTTGGTTGGCCTTTTGATAAGAAAACCTGTGGAGCAGGGAACCCTCATAGATGATTTTTGATACCCTTGGTAGAAGCTGTACGTGTGAATTATTTTTTAAACTTGGAAAATCAGACAAGCAAAAATAATAAGAAAATATCTATTCTTATCATGCAGAAATTATCACCACCAACAATTTGGTGTCTCAGGTATTTTTCTCTGCATATTTATACAAATACATATGATTTTTACTCAAGATGATAGTGCGCAGATTTTTTTTTTTTTTTGAAACTTGCTTTTTTGATCAAAGATTTCATTTCACTTAATGCCTTGGTCATATTTACATAACTGCCTCCAAAATAACATTTGTACCTGGTTGGATCAAACCATTACCAGCTCAGCACCACAAATCTGGTTGTGATGTCACCTGTGTATTCGTTTAACCATGTACTCACAGTTTTTCATAAAAATTACTTGTTCAAGGATCCAGGCCGGTTGTCCTGTAGAGTACCTTGTCTTTCTTGTTTGCATGATTTGCTGTAGATTCCTCAGCTGTAAAGCGGTGCGATAAACTTTTTTTAAAATTGGATGAGGGCTGCTTTTTCCTGTTCTGACTTCTCATCCTAGAAAAAGTCACAGTGGTAGGCCCTGCGGATCCCATCCTGGCCCTCATCGGGGAGGAGGTGGAGTTCTCGTGCCACCTATGGCCCTACCTGGATGCACAGCACATGGAGATCCGCTGGTTCCGGAGCCACACCTCAGATGTGGTGCACCTGTACCGGGAGCAGCAGGAGCTCCTGGGCAGGCAGATGGAGGCATTCCGGAACAGGACCAAGTTGGTCAAGGATGACATCGCCGATGGCAGTGTGGCCCTGCAGCTTCACAGCATCGTCCCCTCCGATGAGGGCATGTATGGCTGTCGCTTCCTCTCCGACAACTTCTCTGGCGAAGCTGTCTGGGAGCTGGAGGTAGCAGGTGCGTGGACTGTCCTAAGGCCCTGTAGGGCAGAGGGAGATACAGTTGCTTTGCCCAAGTAGAGGTAGAGTCACAGAGAACGTAACAACGTTGCTAATTTTTGAAAAACATAAAAGTTGATGGATAGGTCCATTCTCAAATGAACAAACAAAACAAAATGCAATTTTTTGAAACTATCAGTTCATCAAAAAATACACAAATAGCCCTTAAACGTATGAAAAAAAGCCGGGCACAGTGGCTCAAGCCTGTAATCCTAGCACTTTGGTAGGCCGAGACGAGCAGATCACGTGATCCCCTAAGTTTGAGACCAGCCCAGACAACATAGGGAGACCCCATCTCTTAGCCAGGTGTGGTGTGCGCCTGTAGTCCCAGCTACTCAGGAGGGTGAAATGGAAGGATCTGGCAGCAGTGAGCTGTGATTGTGCCACTGCACTCCAGCCTGGGTGACAATCTGTCTTGAAATATATGTATATATATATATTAATATATATATATTGTTTTACACTCTCTCTCTCTCTCTATATATATATATATATATACACACACATATATATATATATACACACACATATATATATATATGTACATATATACACACACACACAAATATATATGTATGAGTAAAAAAATGACTCATAATGAGAGAAAGGGAAATCAAAGCTACATCAAAATGCAATTTTTTAAAACTGTCAGACTAGCAAAACTTTAAAAGCTCTTTCATGTACTGTTGATGGATCAATGGAGAAGCAAGCTCTCTTGTACCATATTAGTGGAATTCAAACTTGGGAAGCTCCAGGACAGGGGAATTTGACAATACTTAAGAGGATTAGCTGTGTGTCTACTCTCTGACACAGGAATCCCACCTCCAGGAACGTATTCCACCTCCAATACCTCCAATATGAAAAAAGCATATGTATGAGTTTAATCTTTGTAAAGCTTTTGAAAAATAATTGCAAAATAGTGGAAACCACCTAAATGTCCAAGCATGAATAAAAGCTGAGTATGATCTATTTACGTATATTATGCGGCTGAAAAAAATGATGAGGGGATCTCTTAGTGGAGGCAGAGTGATTTCTAGTATTGCTAAGAGAGAAAAGCAAAATGCAGGGTTCAATAACATATACTTGCATGTGTAAGAAAGCAGGAGAAACATTGCAAAAAGAAACATAGGAAGGATAAACTAGAAATTAATGAAATTGGTTAATTACCTAGGGTGAGTTGTGATGGCATGGAAAGGATGGAGCTTTTTTTTCCTGATACACATTTCTATACAGCATTGGCATTTAAACCACATTAATGTTTTTCATATTCAAAATATAATGTCAGTCCCACAAGGATGGAAAGATAAAGGAGTGTGTATAAGGCAGGCACTGGAGCTCTGGGGGGATTCATGAGGGAGAGAGGAGTCACAACTCTAAGGTATTAGAATTCATGGTGGTGTTATTCCACATTTTAGGGAAATTGTCCCTTGCATAATATGATTAAATGCTACTAGCCCTTCCACACCTAATTATCCCTTTCCCATTTCCAAATGTCCCTTAGGGGTATTAGTGTCCCCACATGCTACCACTGATTTAGACTGTCATTTCCAGTCCATGGGTGGGGAGCTTCAAGCCCACACATGTCTTAATAGCAGTCACAGGTCATGATGCTTTATGGTGACTACAAGTGGTGAACTGTGGCATGAACTTTACGCATGGATTTCTCAGAAGGAGCCTGATTGTTCCTACTCCTCCTGCCTCCACCAGGGCAGGGCTCAGAACCTCACCTCTCCCTTGAGGGCTCCAAGGAAGGAGGCATTCAGCTGAAGCTCAGATCCAGTGGCTGGTACCCCAAGCCTAAGGCTCAGTGGAGAAACCACCAGGGACAGTGCCTGCCTCCAGAGTTCGAAGCCATCGTCCAGGATTCCCAGGGCCTGTTCAGTCTGGAAACATCTGTGATTGTCCGAGAGGGAGCCCTCAGCAACGTGTCCCTCTCTATCCAGAATCTCCTCTTGGGCCAGAAGAAAGAGTATGTGGTCCAGATAGCAGGTCAGTGGTTGTCTGCTCACACCCATCTTCCTACTCCTCACATCTACATATGCATTGGCCCAAAGGCCGTCTATAAAGTCACAATGGTACTGGGCCTGTCTGCATACAGGATGTGTTGGCCTTGGCACCTGAGAAGTCAGCAACTTGAATATTAGGAACACACTAAGAACACTACTACCCAAACAGCCAGTGACGGAGGCCCCAGAGAGTCCACATTTCTGTGCCTAAGGCCATACACTAAAACTCATCAACTCTACTCATCAGATGCATCATGGGAGCTTATAGATTCCTAAAGCGATCTCCCAAACTGTTTATTGAGTTTCCACAATGTGATCCCAGTCCCCATTCCAGTGGGGGACACAGAGAATAAACAAAAGGAGTGCATCCTGTCACATCACGTTAGTAGGTGGTAGGTGCTGTAGAGAAAAATGAAGCAGGCTGAAAGTAGCGGGCATGTCCACAGATTACAAAAGGCTTGTCCGGGAAGTGGGCGTGTAGGCAGCCAGCTGAAGGCAAGGTCATTATTAAAGTCTTATTATGAGGCAGCCACCACTTCATATTCATAGTTCTATTTTTTTTTTTTTTTTTTTTTTTTTTTTTTTAATAAAAAATTATTTTTTTTTTTTTTTTTTTTTTTTTTTTTTTTTTTTTACATTTTGAGGACAAACCCAACCTACAGGCCATTTTTCACATGAGTCCAAATCAGTAGCTATTTTATTATAACAGAAAAAAAAAAACCTCACCCTTTGATATAGTTGGCCAGATAAAGGCCAATGCACACATATTCTCAAGATAAATGATAACTTGTCTTCAAGTAGGAGGACTTGGCAACACCATTAAGGGATTTATCACACACAGCTCTAAATCCCCTGGGAATTGGGATGGCCATCTGTGTTAGCTAACTGTCTTTAACCAAAGGAAAAATTAAGCATGTGATATGTCTATGGCAAGCCTGTAGTTACAACTTGGAGGCCCACACCTAAGCTAAACTCCCATGAGACAGGAATCACCACAGCAGTGATCTCTCTTTCATGTTTACATTTCAAACAAGTGGTCCTTAAAAAAATCATTCTTGGATTGTAAAGAAATAATTGACACATTTTCTAAGGAAAATGAACTAAGAGAGGGAAAGAGGAGGGAGTCTCCCTTTTGCACCAGGAAAAAGGCAATATTTTCTTTTTAGTGTTTAATATAAATCTTAATTTATATTACTTATATTTATTATGAAACATATTAAACAAGTTTATATATACATTTTTAGATGGGTAAATGTTTGCATGCACAGACCTCTTTATAAATGGCATGATTCACACTGATACCTTTGGGAAGGCATTCTGGTGGCAGGAACCACAAAGCCAGGGACGTGAGAGGGAAAGCTGTCTGTGGCTGGCAGAACAGGCGAGAGGGAAGGTCACAGCTCAGAGAGACAGCCTGCCCTGAGCCCTTGCTCTTGACCCCAGGCCAGTGCTTCACACACCATCTGTTGTGAGGACCAATCCATTGTGACCCAATGTTTTTGTACCATACAATAAAAATGCACTGCTAGAAAAACAAAGTTAAAAACCAAAGTCCACTGATGTCACTTACAAGCCAGACACAAAAGAACAAATGCTGTCTGTTCCCACTGGTGTGAGATTACCTAGAGGAGTCAAATCCATAGAGATGGAGAGTACATGGAATGGAAGGTGGCAGGGCTTAGGGGTGGGAAGAGAAATTATTGTTTATTGAATACTGAGTTTCAGGTTTTGTTTTGTTTTGTTTTGTTTGTTTGCTTTTTCTTGAGACGGAGTTTCACTCTTGTTGCCCAGGCTGGAGTGTAATGGTGCACTCTTGGCTCACCACAACCTCCGCCTTCCGGGTTCAAGCACTTCTCCTGCCTCAGCCTCCTGAATAGCTGAGATTACAGGCATGTGCCACCACGCTCGGCCAATTTTGCATTTTTAGTAGAGAAGGGATTTCTCCCTGTTGATCAGGCTGGTCTTGAACTCCCAACCTCAGGTGATCCGCCTGCCTCGGCCTCCCAAAATGCTGGGATTACAGGCATAAGCTACCGTGACCAGCTGATTTTTAGTTTTGAAAGAGGAGAAAACTTCTGGAGATGGGCAGTGGTGATGGCTGCAGGACATGGTGAATGCACTTAGAGCCACTGAAACTACACTTAGAAATGGTTAAGATGGGAAACTTTGTTAGGCATATTTTACTACAATTTAAAAAATATATTTTTTAAAGATCTGAGATAAAAGTAGCATTTTCGAATAATTAGTTGACACAGAAAGTTACTCTATTAAAACTGCCACAGAGTTTGTGAAGGGCCAGTGGGTTCTGCGCATCCCTGCCACGGCTGGTGCAATCCGGTGGGCGCTGCCCTAGGCCATGTCTAGCCTGGGGGCGGGTCATCCCTGGGGAGCCCGGAGGGAGGTGGGAGCTGCGAGGCCGCGCGCACTTGGCTTCATTTTCACTTCTTCCAAAAGCGTGGTGAGAACCGAGGTAGAAGCCGAATGACTGCAAACAAGCGAGGAGACGCCTTGTGGATTGGACAGTGCGGGTACAGAGCAGGCGCCCACTGGGCTTCCAACGCCAGCCAAGCCCCTGGGATCCTCCTGCCTTCGGACGCGGGGCAGGAGTGGGGAGAAGCCGAGCGAGGGCAGCGCTGTGGCCGCAGAAGCCGCGGGCGGGGCTGGGGCGCCGGCCACCTCCGGACCCCTGTTCTCCCTGCTGCGCGCAGCCGCCCACTCCGCTGAACGCGCTCCCGCCCGCGCGGCCCTGGCTCACACCTCGAGAGCGCCGGGCAGCCACTCGCACGCCAGTTTCACAGACGGCTGCGGTGGGCCAGGCAGCTTCCCCGTCCAGCCAGAGGTCACTCGAGGGCAGGCTGATCTGATCTTTCACTGTTTAGTGGCGCCTAAATCGAGACCGTCCCTGTGGGGTGTTTTCCAGACGTGTTTTTACCCGGAGCCTCCCGATGGAAGAGCGCTTTCGTGGGGACCATGGCGATGCTGCCTCCGCTGCTGGCGGTCCTCGTGGCACTGGCGCTGGGCCTCCTCCAGAAGCAGCGGAGACGCCAAGGTACCGGCGCGGGCTGTGCTCGGGAGCAGGGGGGTGGGGAGGGGCACCCGGCGGGTCCTGGACCTCAGGGGCCACGGAGGCGCCTCCTTCCGGGACGCGGCGCGTGAAGGGGGCCTGGAAGGAGCAGGGGGCGCACACTTAGCCCTCCCCCTCCCGTTTTCCCTTCAGAAAAGCTGAAGAAGCAGGCCGAGAAGAGACAAGGTGAGCGGGGAGCAGGGCGTCCTGCGCCCACCTCTCTAAGTGCCAACCTGCCGTAATCCAAAGGCCCAGGATCCCTTTACAAGGATTTATTCCATCGCAAGGTGTCAGGGCGGCCATCAGGGAACGGTCAGCGTCCGCGGTGGGGAAAGGGAAGATCGTTCATATGGGCAAAAGAGGAGGTGCTGAACAGAGTTACATTTTCCACACAGAGGCTAGCATGCAGATGTCAGGGTTGATTGGCTACTATTGATTACACCCTCACGGCTTGCTTAACGTTCCACTGTACAGAGGGAACAGCCTCCAGGGCCTGCTGCCAGCGTCATTTCATCTAGGGTTTTTATAAAGCACAGAAGGAGTCGGGTTGATGCTTAACACCTCAACACAAAGTCAGGAAGCTGCGATCAGGCACCAGGGAAAACAGCCGTGTTATGTGACCAGGGCTCAACGTTTCCCCTGGGCAAAATAAATTTGGAAGTTTCCAACATTTATTTTCACACTAGCTGGGTCACCCTCCTATGGAGCAGGGGAGCCGAGGAATGGGGCAGGGGGTGGGCACTTCCCTATCCCCTACCTGGAGCCTCACTGTCCAGCCCAGCCTGGGCCCCCAGACCACCGGGGAGGGCAGTGCATACATCGGAGGTGAGGCCTTAGTGTTCATCCATCTGTCTGCCTCATTCCCCAACCTGAGAGACTTTCCTCTTTTTTTATTTTTATTTTTTTCTCCAGGGAAACTCACTGCAGAGCTGGGTAAGTTCTGGGTGTGGGGCCACAGTGTTGCCTGTCAGCCAGCGGGGTGGATCCCTGTGCCTGTGCAGTGGGAGGAGGGGCTCCCTTTGGACAGGGTCAACTGGCAACTATCTAATTCTGAACCATCCTTGGGAGACTCCAGCTCTCCACTTGCTAAGGGGCTGAAACAATGGCTGCCTGCCACTGTACAGCTGCCTGAGACCCTCTGGACAGACCCGGTCAGCTCCTCCCCTGCAAATAAGACAATTCTGTTAAAATTCCATCATAAACGTTTACTTTCTCTGGTTCATCTTCCTAGAATATCCTCTTTCTAATGCAAATGCCACTAGGAAGGGTGGTACCTTTAATTTGCACTAAAGTAGGAATAATTTCTCAGATTCACTTTTCTCCCCAGAGGGACTCAGAAACTTGAAACCATGGAATATGTGTCTTTGTACAGAGAGGAGAGTGATGAACCCAAAGGAGGGGGAATGGAGGAAAAGGCCACCATGGTGTTGGGGTTGGGGGACAATTCAGATGAGACTATAAGGTTGGGGAAGCTTGTCTTGCAGTCTCCCTAGTCCTTCAAGGGGAAGGAAAAAAAATTGCCCTGATAAGTCATTAACACTATAGTCTGAATTATAAGTCATAACACTATTATCTGAATGCCTCTCCCAGGAGCATTTACTTTTGAAAGAACTTGACATTGGGTGGACAGATCAAAGGAATGCATTTCTAGTAACAAAATGTTGGAGTCCTTGGTATTTGGTCAGGGGAAATAATTGGGCGTGATGTCCTTCCAGTCCTTTAAATAATGTACCCAGTAAGTGACCCTGAGGCTCACATAGGCTGCGCTCAGTGCCTGAATTTATTCAGGAGCTCCTCCCCAGGAAGCTTGTGATTTCAGGCAGAAAGAACAACTCGAACCCTGGGAAGGGTATATCAGCACTAAGGTCTGGTTCCCCTTCTAGGCCCTGTGCAGATTTCCACCTTTGAAGTAAGATAGGATGAGGCTTAAAGTCCTGCAGATGGGCCTCCTTTTAGGACAATGAAGAGGCAAAGATGAAACTGTGTTTAACAATGGTTTAAGATTCATACCACCCAGGAACCTAGTGAGTCAGGGGCTATTATTACCCGTTTTTTATAGATGGAGAAACTGAGACCCAGAGGAACTAAGCAATGTTCCCCAAAGCATATTTAGGAAATAGCAGACCAAGGCATTCAACCCAGAGGATCTCACTCCAGAGTTTGGCTGTCTAAAAACTTAGCATTCCTGATACTTACAATGTTTAATACAATAGGTGCTTCAGAATTTTCTAAGGATTGGGAAAGTTTCATCAAGTATTCAAGTACTTTAAAACAAAATACATTAAATTTGTTTTCATTTAAATGATTTATTATTTTACTAAATTATATAAGAAATCAGTTATTAAAATATTATTAAATGATAAAATACTCCTCACAGTAATTGTTACAATTAGATTTCTAAACAAAATAATAAATATATAGAAAACTCAATTAAAAAAAAAAACAATGGTTTAAGATTAGGAAAGCTCTTCCTAGTGGCCTGTCTTGAGAAGATGGTTCCACCCATCTGCAGGCTGATGTTTTCTTTGTGTGTTCTGCTTGCAGAGAAGCTTCAGACAGAGCTTGGTAAGTGAACCCTCTTAGAACTATTCCTTCTCATTCATATTTTTGCATCTGGTTCTCCATATATCTTCTCATCTCCCAATCAGGTATGATGCCCAGGCAGGACCCTTGCTGGCTGTGTGGGTAGCAGGAGAGAGGGGAAGAGACAGAGAGGTGATAGGGGTGGGTGTAAGGTGTGATGTGTGAGCAGGGAAACTTGGGCTCCTGATGTGCTAATTCCCTGTTTTCCCTTTGCTGCTTCAGACTGGAGACGGGCTGAAGGCCAGGCCGGTGAGTGGAATCCATCTCTTTCTGACTGTTCCTCATTTATATCTGAGCACCCCAGTCCAGCTCACCCTGACTAACTAATCGGGCTTATCATTCTGATTGCATTCCATGGCCTCACACAGCATGTATTAATCTATGCCACTGGGTAGAGGTTATACTCTGTCCTGAAGACTAAGTGTAAAGCAAACCACTAGTTCCAATCCTGGTTACATATCAGAGTTACATTGACTCTTGGTGCCCATCCTCCAAGATGTCCATGGTTCTGGCATGGGTGTGTTGTACATGTAAATATGTCTCTGCATACCCCGCTCTGTTCACCTATAATGCAGACAGTGTAATGTGTATATTTTGTATATATTCTTGCAAAATGTGGATATTGATTTATGCATATGCATCTTAGTTCATGTAAGTGACATTCATGGCTCCATGCCGTTCCTTGCTTTTCACGTGCATCATCGTGCTTTAATATCCATTGCTGCCACTTGTGTGCATTCAGTCTGGTTCTCCTCCTTACCACAGAGCACTTCATTTTAGCCAGCCACCCTCCTGGAATAGGTATCCAGGCTGCCTCTAACTCCACAACACAGAATGCATAATTTCCTTATGGCCCTGTGTGGAGATTTCTCTGGGGTATATAACTAGGAGGGGGATTGCTGGCCATGGTTCACTAAGTGGGGTAGTGGGATATTGTGAAGGCAGTGTCATCATCCTGCCACCAGCCATGCAGGGAGGTTCCATTGCCCACATCTCATGTGAGCCAGTTTTCTAAGGTTGCTAATCAATGGGGATTAGCGATGGCTCATTGTTCTTTAGATTTGCACACCCCTGAATGCTGAAAAGTTTGAGCATCTCCCTGCATGCTACTTGGCTTTGGGGGCTTGCTCTACTGAAAATTGCCAGTTCATATCATTGACCCATTTTTCTTATAGGATTGCTGTCTTTTATTATTAACAGGAATACTGTGTGTGCGTGTGTGTGTGTGTGTGTGTGTGATATTAATCCCTTGTGGGTAAACATTGTGAATTCCTTCTTCTGTTGTGCCATCTGCCATTAGCTTTGTCCATAGTTCCTCTCATTGAAAAAAATTATTAATTTTGATAAAATGTAATCCATCAACTTTTTACCCTATGGTTTGTGTTTTTGAAGTTTTGTTTTGAAGAAGACCTTGCTCACACTTAGGTCACAAAGATACTCTCTTACACTTTCTTTTATTTGTTTTATTTATGTAACTACAAAAACCTTTCTACTATCTTTGTTATATCTGCATCTTTAATCCATCTAAAATTTGCCATTTTGTGAGGTGCTGGGTGAGAATCCTGTGATTTTTCTCTATATAGTGAGTTGGGCTTACCAATGCCATTTACTACACCATTCCGGGGTTGCCGTTGATATGGGGAACCACCTTTGATACATATTGGATTCCCATCTCTATCTGAGTTTGTCCATTGGCTGTTTTTACTACTATGGCTTTTGTAGTATTTGAAAGTACAAGTTTTCCTTCTCCATTTCCACTTCCTTTTTAGGGTGAATGAACCTTTTTAAAACATAAATTTTAGGATAAATTCATAAATCTCCCCACAGAATCCAAAAGCAGTTTTACATGGGATTGTTTTGAACTTATACATAAAGTTAGGGAAAATCAACATGTTTGTAAAATTGAGTTATTCCACATAAGAGCTATTGTGCTTAAAGCTTTACCAGTTATTCTGATGCAAAACCGGGGCAGCAAAGCCTTGCTGTAAATATATGGAGCTCTGAGAATGTCTTGTGTTACTTTTGCTTGTGTGATTTGGTGATATTTTTGTTGCAAAACAGAACAAGATAAAACAGAACAGAAATCCACTCAGATTGGTTCACATTAAGAATTGAGGCATGTCAGGAAAAGACAGGGCATCTAGAGGGCATCTTGAGATGCCCAAGATGTCAGGCTCAGCTGGGCCTCTTGGGAACAGCCTGGCCAGTCAGAGGCTGAGGCTGCATTTCTGTCTCTCAGGGCATCGAGGCTGCTTATAGAGTCTCTCTACCTACACACTCCATTCTCTTGCTTTTTCTAGCAGAATTTCAGCCTGCATGTAGTTCTGGTTTCATCTATCAACGACACAGTCCTCTACTCAGTCTTACAGTCTCAGGAAAATACATGGTGAACCCAAGACCAGTCTGGATTCAAACCAGTTTTCATGGTGGGAATAGGGTCATTCGATCTGCAGGCATCCCTCATGCATCTGGCGCCTTTGTTAAGGTTCCAAAGTTACTGACTGAGATTTCTGAGCTTTTTTCCCCTTCTCTGTTTGGTTTCAGAGTGGAGAACAGCCCAAAAATATGCAGGTAACTGAAGCCAGGAAACTGATTTGTGTTTTTGGTTGGCTGGATCTTAAACAGGAGGGAGGCAGAGAGATCCGAGATTAGCAGATGGGGCTTTCTAGGGGCCAAGTATGGGGCCTGCACACGCAGACACACAAGCACACTTGCAAACACGCCACATGACACATATGCCTGCATGCATATGCACATACATGTGTGCTTGCATGCACACACATGTGTGCACACACACATGGGTGAGTGTGCACACACACACAGGTGAGCTCCCAGACACATCGTTCCTCTGGGTTTCACCAGGTTTATTTCCATCTGGCTTGGGGCTATTTGCAGGTGAGAGTGCAGAGTCTGTAAGGAACCTCCCAGATCCTCTGACAGAAGGGGTCCCCTAGGTTCCCATCTGTCAAATGGGATGGGGTATTGAAGTGTGGGGCACTGGACTAGATGATCTCAAAGGTCCTTTTAAAATCCCAAAAAGAAAAAAACTTTTCTGAAAGACTGCATACTAAAAAAAAAAAATCCAAAAATTTCTGTGAAACTATGCCCAGTGCTCTCCTGATTAACTCAAGGTCACATGAGCAGGAACCAGAAGCAGCCCACAGGTCCTTCCCCTTGAAGGGACATGGCTCACTCCCAGCTAACCTACCTCCTTTGCTATCTCTGGTATGGAATTCAGGGACCTTCCAGTTCAGGAAAGGACAGGATTCCTTGTCACTATCAAACACTCAGGAGTGACTTACACACACCACTTGAGTCCTGGGGAGGGGGCTTGCAGGGCTGAGGGTGAGGGTAGGGGTGAAGGTTTCATTTCATTGATTATTCCACCAAGAGAACCTAGAGGTTTGTCTGCCTTAAGGAAGAGACAGACTGGGGGCCCAGACCATCCTGGGCGGGCACTAACGCTGTGGCTCTGTGCAGTGGACGTGACTCTGGATCCAGCCTCAGCACACCGCAGCCTGGAAGTGTCGGAGGACTGCAAGAGTGTGTTTTCCCGCGGCGCACCGCCAAGCCCCGCGCCCAGCGACCGGCAGCGGTTCTCAGAGCAGAAGTGCGTGCTGAGCCTCCAGCGCTTCTCCGCGGGCCGCCACTACTGGGAGGTGCACGTGGGCTGCAGCAGCCGCTGGTTGCTAGGCGCCTGCCTGGCCGCAGTGCCGCGCTCGCGGCCCGTGCGCCTGAGCCCGGCGGCCGGCTACTGGGTGCTGGGGCTGTGGAACGGCTGTGAGTACTTCGTCCTGGCCCCGCACCGCGTCGCGCTCACCCTGCGCGTGCCTCCGCGGCGCATGGGCGTCTTCCTGGACTGCCAGGCGGGAAAGCTGTCCTTCTTCAACGTGTCCGACGGCTCCCACATCTTCACCTTCCACGACACCTTCTCTGGCGTGCTCTGTGCGTACTTCAGGCCCAGGGCCCACGACGGTGGCGAACACGCGGATCCCCTGACCATCTGCCCCCTGCCGGTTAAAGGGACGTGCGTCCCCGAAGAGAACGACAGTGACACTTAGCTACAGCCTTATGAGCCCGCAGACTCCGCCCTGGACCCGTGGTGAGGCGCCCTCGTGACCGCAGGGCTGGTCTGAGGAGGCTCCCTGGATCCCAGGCGGCTCCCTGGATTCCAGGCCAGCGTTTTGCTCTCCTGCTCCGTCTAAAGTGAGCAGGTGCACCGGCTAAAATGTCAGCAAAATGTCACCGAGTGGGACAAAAAGAGGGACCTTTGCCTACGTAGATGTGTATGTGTAATGAGATTTTCTTCAAGGAACGGAGACAAGTCCAAAGCTTATTTGTGGATTGTGGGACTGCGTGAATGAGTATAAATATATCCACGTCGCTGAGAGCCAGGTTTCCCGGCTGGGAGGTGGGGAAAAGGCCAGCATGGAAGAAAGAAGGGAGAAACCTTTGGAGGCTGCATTAGAGGGATTCGTTAATTTGTATACTTTTATATTTTTGTATATGGTTGCTAGCTCTAAAAAGGTCGAGACGCAATGATATTTCGTAAGCAACAAGTTCATCTAAGTAAGGCTCAGATCGTAGTTTTAAACATCATTTCCCATTAAAATGAAGTTAGAGGAACAGCTGCTTCTGGGGCCGGGGCAAAAATGTCAAGATGAGCCTGGAGCATTGTGTGTGGTAAGGTAAAGTAAGTGCTCAAAAAGTGAAGGGAACATGGCAAGAGGGTAGAGGAGCCAGGCTGAAGGGGCCTCACTGACCAATTGAGGGACAATTTGAACATCAGGATGAATAATGACAGGAGAGATTATAACACACTGAATAAAAACATAATCCATGAGTTCATGCTGATATTCAAATTTCTTTTTAAAAAGAAGAAACAGGAAGATTTTTTAAAAGAGGTGAAATCTAATTAATGGTGACAGTCTTTTGGAGAACAGGTATGTAAGCAGTAACCTTACACACTACTTATAAATTTGAAAGAGTTACCTTTACAACGGAGAAATCTACCAGATCATCCAAGTGATTTAATTTAACATCACCAATGATGGGACCAAGGACGTTATTAGTGTCACAACTGGGGAAAATGAAACAGGAACAAGATATCACTGGGGAAGTGTTCTTCACCCCCTGCCCCAAGAAAGTCTCTCTCTGTCGCCCAGGCTGGAGTGCAGCCTCAACCTCCTAGGCCCAAGTGATCCTCCCACCTCAGCACACAACACCATGCCCAGCTAATTTTAAATCTGTTGTAGAGACAGGGTCTCACTTTGTTACCCAGGCTGGTTTCGAACTCCTGGGCTCAAGCCATCCTCCTACCTGGGCCTCCCAAAGTGCTGGCATGAGGCACTGTGCCTGGCTTCATTTTCTGAGTGAGACATTTGTACGGTAGGATAACACTCTTGTTCTTAGTAAACGTACTGAAGTTTTTAGATATAAATTACCACAGCATCTGCCACTGAATCTCCAATGACTTAAGTAGAAAAATATAAAACATATGAATATGTAGAAAGGAGACAATTCAAATGTAGCAAAATGACAACACTTGGTGAATCTAGGTGACTAGTCGACAGATGTTCATTGTACTATCAGTGAAGCTTTGCTGTGGGTTTGAAATTTTTCAAACTAAAAGAGTTGGGTGGTGGGGAGAAGGATATACCCAAAAGCGAAGTGATTATCTATGGTTGGGAAAATGGTTGGTAATTGTATTTTTAAAAGTCTTCCTTTTATTTTTTTAATGTTCAGTAATGTTCATGTATTGGTTCTGTAATAAAAGGGGAAAGCTGTTTTTGAAAAAATACTCATCTTCAAAATCATTCATTTGAAAGGAACTATAATGAAATTGCTGGACAATATCTTAGGGCATTGTTTCACAGTAAATGAATATGGCTCCAACCCCTTCCCCTTAATCCAGGCGGAGCTTTCCTTGCCCATTTTGGTTGTGGGGGCAGTGAGGAAGGGAGACTACTCTGCAACCAAGCTTTCTAACTGGTCTTTCCCCCTTCTTCCCTCTTTCCCTCTCCTTTTCTTTTTCTCTTCATGGGGACTGGATTTCCACCAGGGCCTGTGGTACCAGAATGGGAATGAATGGGGTGGGGGCACCTCTGGGGTGGAGCTTTTGCCCCATGGGCCCAGAAGTTTGGTTACACACAAGAGGGGGCTATGAAAATAAAATAATTTACTAAGCGTGCTGAGAGTCAGGTTTCTCTATCGGTGAAGGGAAATACAAAAATATAGAAAGGGAAAAGGAAAGGATGAGAGTAACTCTGAGATGGACTGTAATGAGAGGTGTCAATGTGAACCCCTGGGCTTTACTGTGTGTGGAGAGATGGAATGCATGCGCACACGAGGACAGATAGACGTGTGTGTGCCTGCAGATCATTCCCAGCTCTGTCTTCTTTGAAGGCTTAGCAACAATAATGCCTCAGTACCAATGGGCACACCTAGCATCCAGAACTTAGTTTTTAGTACCATTTTCAGGAAAAGAAACAAAGTCTCCTTGGAGAAATGGTTGACTCCAAGGCTAGGGCAGAGAATTGTAGGGAGAGCCTTCAATATCAGAAAATAAGGAAGTCGATTGGACAGAAGAGCCAAGTCAAATGAACTTCGATGTCAGTATGGATTTTGAACCCCTGAATAAAATAGGAATCCATAAGTATGTATATATCCCCACTGATATACGTACGTACATACATACATACATACACAAATTCATGGAGAGAAGAGAAAGCTCTGCCCTACAATAGGAGTCTCAAAATATTACTTCTTAACTCATAAATACAAAACACTTAATGTACTTTACAGTGGAGGATGCTGGCAGTTGCCACCTTAGCCAAATCACAAAAGTTAACATTGCCAGATGGGAAGTCAGTTTACATCATGTTCTTCCTGATACAATGCAGTGGAGAAAACAAAGAGCATCACCTTTGAGGTATTCCTGCATCCAAGAATGCGTAAATCAGGAGGAAACATCAGACAAACTGGTACTTTTC
This sequence comes from Cebus imitator, assembly GCF_001604975.1. NCBI lineage: Eukaryota > Metazoa > Chordata > Mammalia > Primates > Cebidae > Cebus > Cebus imitator. The sequence goes on along the minus strand of NW_016107949.1, from coordinate 358,922 downwards.
AAAAATGTCAAGGTCATGAAAGGACCACACTAAGGGACTGCTTCAGACTAAAGGAAACTAAGGAAGAAGGATGACTAAATGGAATAGGTGACCCTGGATGGGATCCTGAACCTGTAAAAAACATTATTGGGCCAAAGTGGCTCAGGCCTGTAATCCCAGCACTTTTGGAGGCTGAGGTGGAATGATTGCTTGAGTCCAGGAGTTCTAGACCAGCCTGGGCAACATAGCAAGACCTTGTCTCTACAAAAAAGAGAGAGAGAGGGAGAGAGAGAGAGAGATATTATCGTGGGGAGGAGAAAGGCATTTTGAAAGAGGTGTGTGGATTAGATAATAATAATTAATTTCCTGATTTCGATGCAGAAAAAATACCTTGTTTTAAGAAAATGCACACTTGTGTATTAAGGGGTTGAGGATTATAATGTTTATATCTTATTTTCACATGGCTCATTAAAACATATAGTAATATAAACAGAGAGAGAGAGAGAGAGAGAGAGAGAGAATGATAAAGAAATACAGTGGTGTCTGATAAATGTTTAATAACCGGCTTTGTGAAAAAAAAATACTGAGCCGATTTCCCTGGTGCAGGTGCTCCCACTATGGTTGATTTCAAGCTGAAGACATGATATCACTGAGGGCAGACTTGGGAAGTGCCTTAGTCAGTTCTGGCTTCTGTAACAAAATAGCATACACGGAGTGGCTTATAAACAACAGAAATTTATTTCTCACAGTTTTGGAGACTGGAAGTCCAAGATCAGGGTGCCAGCATAGTCAGGGTTGGCAAGGGTTCTCTTCTGGGTTGCAAATGGCTGACTTGGCCTTGTATCCTCACATGGCAGAGAGCAAGAGAATTCTCCAAGGTCTGTTTTTAGTTTTTTTTTGTTTTCGTTTTTGTTTTTGTTTTTAATTAAGACAGGGTCTTGCTATGTTGCCCAGGCTTGTCTTGAACTCCCGGCCTCAAGTGATCCACCGCCTCGGCCTCCCAAAGTGCTGAGATTACAGGCGTGAGCCACCTCACCTGGCCTCCTCAGGGTCTGTTTTTTTTTGTCTGTTTGTTTGTTTTTGTTGTTGTTGTTGTTTTGAGATGGAGTCTCGCTCTGTTGCCAGCTGGAGTGCAGTGGCATGATCTCAGCTCACAGCAACCACCCAGGTTCAAGCGATTCTCCTGCTTCAGCCTCCCAAGTAGCTGGGACTACAGGTGCATGCCACCACGCCCAGCTAATTTTTGTATTTTTAGCAGAGACTGGGTTTTACCATGTTGGCCAGGATGGTTTCAATCTCTTGACCTCATGATCTCCCTGCTTCGGTCTCCCAAAGTGCTGGGATTATAGGCATAAGCCACCTCAACTGGCTTATAAGGGTCTGTTTTTATAAGGGCATTAATCCCATCATAAAGGCACCACCCTCATGACCTAATCACCTCCTACTACATTGCCTTGGGTGCTAGGATTCCAACATATGAGTGGGGCCTGGTGGAGAGGGACACATTCAGACCATAGCAGGAAGAGATACCTCTGATCAGCTCTCATGAGATGCCAGCTCATGACACCACTGCGCAGTTCCAGAGGGGGATTGTAATTTGTTTCTCTATCAAGTCAGATAAGTGCATTTTAAGCTTATGAAAATATTCTTGGTCACCTGTTGAGAGAAAGCTATTCCCTTATTAATACGTGATATTCAGAAAATAGAGGTTTTATTTTTTAGTGTCATTTGTACTAGTGTGCAAATATTTGGGGTTTTACTCATGAATGTTTTAAAAATATGTTTCCTCTCTTTGACCAATAAGCCTGGAAAAATAGAAAAAAAGAAAGAAAAAGACATGTTTCCTCTCCACTGTAATCATTCTTCCTTTAGGACTGTGTTTATTTGATAAATAAGAAAAGCAAACATATAGCAAGTACAAAAAGCAACTTTAAACTGTTTTTAAATAATTAGAGGATGCCATCAGCCCACTTTAAATGATGGGCACGCTGTTGGCCCAGCTGGAATGGCATGATCTTTAAACCCCACTCTCACAGGGCTGGCAGCTGCACATGACCAGTGGTTCAACCAGCTGTCCCAAGCCCCATGCCTGGGCCCATACTGTCCCATGGTAAGATGCCTCACAGTGAGGCATCACACCAAAGTATGCAGGGCTGCAGCTTGGAGGACCTAAGGGTAGCTGGCATTCACAAGAAGGTGGACCAGACCATTGGCATCTCTGTGGATCCAACACTACAGAACAAGTCCAACGAGTCCCCGCAGGCCAATGCATAGCAGCTAAAGGTGCACAGGTCCGAACTCATCCTCTCCCCAGGAAGCCTTTGGCCCACAGGAAGGGAGATGGTACTGCTAAAGAACTGAAGTTGACCACCAGGTTGACGACCAGTTATGATGTTGGGAGAAGGTCTTGACATGTGTGCTGGAGTATATGTTGTTTGCTGAGAGGTGATGGCAAGGAACATTGAGCCATTCCCAGGCAGAAAACTGCTAGAATAGTAGGCAATATGTACTGGTTATGCACTACTTAAACCAGTTCCCAAAACACAGGAAATATGACCTTGTCCCCATTGCTGACTCGCAAAGAGTGCTTTCCAGCTTATTTCTATTTCAGTAGTGAACAGGCACTATCTGCCTGTGTAGTCTATATTTGTTCTATGAAAAAACACTGAGCACCTCCTTATTAAAAATAATCACTTGTTCACAAAGAAAAAATACATGGGTCAGAGTCTGCTCTGGGCTTTCAGCTGGGAAATGCTGTCAGCCTCCTGACATCCCACTCTGATCCCACTTTTGCACTCTATCTTTGTGTCCGTTTCTTAATTCCTTCTGCATCACCTGGGTTAGGGTGTCCACGACCGAGCTGGTCTCAGCATTATGCCCATGTTGAAAAGAGAAAGTAAATACCTGCTGGGGACTTGTTAACAACAACAACAACAATAGCCCAGCCTAAAATTGAGAGAGACCTGAGACATTCAGGTACATATTTTAGGAAACATGAAGGCCATGGGGGTGGCTGCCCAGAAGGCGGGAGCATGCAGAGTAAAAACCCTCATTTCCCTCCTGCAAGTGTCCACAAATAGCACATGGTGTATGTCGTTCTCCCTACTGTTCACATTTTCCATGCAGCTAACTCTCAAAAGTAGGAAAAGGGTGAACACAGCACTTTTGTGCGCATCCCTGTCCAGTGTACAGAATACACCAGTGCTGAGCCTGGTTGGGAGGCTTCTGCTGCTGGAGCCTGCCTGAGGATGGGATGCTCACAAGGGTGGCAGCGTTACGGGATCTCTGGGGTGTTCATTTTTCTGGGATGTCGGCTGGAAACCTCTGTGGCCATGGTACTTTGCCCAAGTTCTTGTTCTTGTCCTGCATCATATGTGAAGGGTGAAGAAGAGTTTTATTTAGTGTTAGAACAGCTCAGAGGAGTGGGTAGCTCCTCACAGTAGGCTGGTTGCCCATGGAGTGTTCAGCTCTCAGCGGAGAGGAGGCTGTCAAGAGGGTAGCTCCTCTCCACAGGCAAGTCATTCAGGTGTCTCTGCAGGTCTCTGAAGCTCTCAGCAGAGAGGGTAGCTCCCCTCTGCTGGCAGGTCTCTGCAGTTCTCAGTGGAGAGGGCACTCCTCTTTCTCCAGCTGGTCGTCTGCCCAGTAATCTGTCTGCCCTCTGGTTGTCCTCTGGCCTGCTCTGGTTGGTGCTGGGACTTTTATGGACCTTAGAGGGGAGGAAGTGCATTCCAATTGGTCCATGTGTGGCCATGGGTGGGCCCAGAAGAGGCACCATGAGTCCCCACTCAGGTCCGCAGGACTGGCTTCCCAGCTCCCAGCCTTCAAGGCCCTCCCTGGCCTGAAAGTGGGACCTTTACTGGTGACCTGCCCCCTTCCGCCAAAGACTCCATCTACCTCCTGCAGTCATTCAAGACCCCCAGAGATTAGCCCAAACTCTGCTTCAAGATTGTAGCAGTTGCCAGGAGCGAATAGAGGCCAGGTAGTGGGACAGACACCCCCAAGACTACAGGGTCAGATGTTGGAAAGGGAGGGGTCCTTCCTAAGGCCCCCGAGGGTGCAGATTGCAGAGACACCCAGGTCCTATACCTAGGAAGGTGGCAGACACCCCAGAGCCTGCAGGGATGGGGGTGAGGGGGGTTCTTCCTACAGCCCCCAAGGGTGCAGGGTGCAGAGATGCCTAGGTTTGGGTGGTAAGAGGGTAGCTTCAGCGCCTAGCAGGGCGGCTGCAGGAAGGTAAATCCTGCCTGTTCCCAGACCTCCCCCAGAGTATAGGGGGGCTCAGATCCACAGCTGCAGTTTGGGCCGCTGTAGCCCCTCCTTCCTGGGGCTGCACCATAGAGCAGGAGGCCTGGGTCTGCAGCTGCGGTTTGGGCATCGGGAGCTCCAGTCCCAAATCAGAACGGTGGGGTTGCCACCAGCTCCATGGAGTGTACAGCCCTAGCCATGCCTTCCTGCTGCAGCTGGCATGTTGGCAGCAGCCACTGCCATCAGCAGAAAGGGGGAAAAACCTCCTCAGCCAAGTGGGCATCAAGTTATCCCCAGCTCACCAGGGAATCTTACATGGGAAGACGATGATTCCCCAAGAAGTGGGCATTCCTGCACATTTTGGTGGGCTTATAAATTGGTACAGCCACTTCAGGGTCAATTTTGGTAATATCTACCAATTTATAAATATGAACATCCTTTGACTCAAGCAATTCCACTCAACAATTCCACTCAACAGGAACCTACCTATTCTACAGGAATATTTGCATTCACACCTAAAGACATAAGATATTCAGTGTGTCAGTATCTATGCAGAAGTTGAAAACCATCTATCTGCTACTACGGGAACAGATATAGTTTATTCATACTATGGGGTACTATGGCACTGTAAATTTTTATGGTACACATAAATTTTTACAGGAAGCATGTATTGCTTTTGCAATTAAAAAGGAAATGAGGAAGCCACACCTTCCCTGAGTCCTCCTTATTCCTCAGTTCCTTCAGCTGTGCTTTGGCTGAACCCCTAACCTTTGCTCCATGCCGTTTGTGCCAGGACACTCCCATGCACTCCCCACCCAGCAGACAGCCTGGTCTGGGAAGGAGGCAGCCAGGTGGCTCAACATGGCTCGCTTCTCAGGTGATCTGACCCATGGGAAACAGGCTGGCACTGGGGAGGGTTGGGTGGGTTCTCTCCAAGGGCTTCGTCTCCCAGTTTTCTCTTCCTCTGGGTAGGTCATCCAGCCCATTGGAACAAGATACCAAGCTCTTCTTGCAGGCATCCCCCAAAGTTCCATGTGATTCTTTTAGGGGCAGCTTCGGGAGTGGCAAGTACTCCCACTTTCACCCCCATGAAGGGCAGGGAATCACCTCTCCCCATAAGCACCATGCCCAGGTCCATGTGACTCCTCCAGCCTACTTCGACCCCCAATCCCTCCCAAAAAATGAGCTCCTCTTTGGACCACTTTTTTATTTCACACATTTATTTCTTTTATTTATATTTTATGGTCAGTGCAAACAATTCCATAAAACAAAAACTTTTGAAGATCAAAGCATAATTATTTAAATTAAAAATAGACAATGTAAAATAACACAAGCATAAAAGTGGGTTCATTTGCACACATAGCAGTACGCATTTCAACAAATATGTCCAAAGATGGTGAATGGCTGTTCTTTTCTCTTGAAGACTGTGACAGCATCAGATACTAGGATCAATCTGTGTTCGCATAAGCCAAAATTTGTTTTGAAAAATATTTTTTTCACATTTAAACTCCTGTGAACATATGCTTTCCAGAATTAAGCCTCCAGTTTCTAACATCTAATAACTGATATAAAGCTGGGTACTGTGGCTCATGCCGTAATCCTAACACTTTGGGAGGCTGAGGTGGGAGGATCACTTGAGGCCAGGAGTTCAAGACCTACCTGGGCAACAAAGCAAAACCCAATCTCTATCAAAAAATAAATAAATAAAAATTTTAAGTCAATAAAAACTGACATAGAAAGTGTTCCAAATATAACTCTTCTGATTATTAAAGGTTAAAAAATAACTGTTTTCAAAATAATTTAAAATAATTGTTGCAAGCTTAATAATGCTGATGGTCTTCCACCCTGACTCCAGGATGGGAGTCTCTGGTTTGGAACCTGTAGCCCAGGGCCAGGCCACCTGACCACTCCATTTCCTTTCTTCTTCCTTCACAAAATCTTTGTCTACCCCGGGTCCAGGCAGTGTAGTGTCTGGGAATTGTGCTGCTTCCAAAGCCCAGAACTCAGTCCATCAGGGACCAAGGCTCAGGGGGTCCTCCACACTGATGAGACTTAGGGGGCTCCTCCTCTAGCCAGCGGACCCCTGAGTACTGGCTGCCACAGTCTGCATCAGGCTGAGGACCTCTCACCTCCTTTCCCAGTAACAATTCTAAGATTTTGTAGACAAAGGTCCAAAACCACGTCATTGCTGGGGCTCCATGCAGGTGCTGCCGTGGCTGCCTCCCTGAGATGTTCTCCAGTCCTCCTGTGGAGTGTGGCCTTGGAAAAGAGCTGGTCAGCGGGAGCCATGGGGGAGCCCTGGAACTGGGAAACAGGAAAGCAGCAGGTGAGCTGGGCAGCACTGGCACTAGTTGGGTCTTTGTTGGGCCAGAGGCTGGTTTTGGAAGGGTGAGCCCCACATGAGTTGGGGCCCAACTGTCAACTATTACTAACCTGAGAGCTCATTGTAGGACCAGAACTTAGTGTATCTAACCACAGATTTTTTTTTTTTTTTTTTTTTTTTGAGACAGAGTCTTGCTCTGTCACCAGGCTGGAGTGCAGTGGCGCGATCTCAGCTCACTGAAACCTCTACCTCTCAGGCTCAAGCAATTCTCCTGCGTCAGCCTCCCGAGTAGCTGGGATCGCAGGTGTGTGCCACCACGCCCAGCTAATTTTTGTATTTTTTAGTAGAGACAGGGTTTCACCATGGCCTTGATCTCTCGAACTCGTGATCCACCCACCTCGGCCTCCCAAAGTGCTGGGATTACAGGCATGAGCCACCAGGCCGGGCCCCTGACCACAGCTTTTAAATGTCACCTTCTTGCTGAACAAATTGCTCTCAGTAGCTTGGAGAAGCAGGAGAATGGACAGAAATAATGAAACTAAGCAAGATCAGTGGAGAGGAAATGCTGAGGTGGAATTAAGTTTCTCTGTTGGCAGTCATGGGAGGGAAACCTCTGGCACAGTGAAAAGACAGTCTAGACTTCTGATTTTTCCTCTGCCATATGAAGAGCTCAGTGGCATCACTCCTACTCTTAAAAGAAAACAACTGAACAAACTAAAAACCAATAGTTCCTCTTAGATCACAGGGCAAACTGCTGCCCTGAAAACTGGACAGAGAGAGGCTGATACAGAGAAATCACAGCTCACCATGAGCAGAAGCCCAAGAGGAGAAGCCATAACAAGTAGGAACAGCTAGACTGAAATAAAGCAGCTGCTGGAGGCAGAGGCTGGACCAGCTAGAGTTAAAAGCCCTTGCCTTCAGGGCTCCCATACTTTCTTGAGTTTTATCTCCAGGAGCCCTACAAGGTCCCTGCTGTGAAGATTGGAGGGAAACTTCATGCATCCAGCTGGGACAGAGGAAAAGCAGCCATTTGGAAATGCAGCAGAGCATTCTGTTCTCCTCCAGCTCCCTGCAACAAAGGACGGCATGTGTGAGAGTCTAGACAAAAGCCTGACCTGACCCAGGGAAGGTCAGTGAGCCAACACCAGCCCCTCTAGCCACCCTGTCATATCTAAGTGGGAGGGGAGCTGAGCAGCACTTGTGGAGGTCACACGACAAGAGCAGAGACCCACACCACTGAAACCTAATCACAAGATGAGAGAATACTCCCCTCCACACCTCCACGGCAGCAGGACCCCTGTACAGTAACAGGGGATCAATCACAGTGAGATAACTACAAGGCTCAGACTATTTCAGAAAGCTTTCCAGAGGAGGCAAAAGCAACACTAGAAGAAATTGAAGCCTCAGACATCTACAGATATAGCAAATAGTAAACACAGTGTAATTCTCCTAGCAAGATAAACACCAACCAACTCCCTAAAGCCTATATATCTAAGTTCTTATTACCCCATACATCATGTCTGGTTTTCAACAAAAATTTACAAGGCATGCTAAAGCACAAGAGAAAATCCAAAGAGAAAAAAAAAGCAGGAGAACCAGAATCAGATATGACAATAATTTTGGAATTATCAGACAAGGAACTTAATATAAGTATGATCAATGTGCTAAGGGTGCTAATGAAAAAAGCAAACAGGCCTGGCCCTCTGATCCATGTGCTCCGGAGGCCATGACTGTCAGACACTTCAGTGTCCTGTGGTTCATCTCAGTCACCACAGGACCCTGGGGGGCTGTTGCCACCTCTGCGGGGGTGAGGAGTCACTTAAGTGCGAGGACCTCAAAGTGGGACAATATATTTGTAAGATCCAAAAATAAATGAAGCTACGCAAGAACCAGTTAACTGTACAAACTACACAGCTCATGACCTGATTTTAGATAATCTGCAGAAAGATCTCACAAGGCTGTATGACAAGAAAATGACAGCTTCAGACTGAGCAAGTGCAAGTTTCATGTTTTCCAGCACCCAATATAACTTATCAGGGGAAAATGGTCGACTAGGAACAGCTCAGGATTTCAGCTCCCAGTGAAAGTGCAGAGGGTGAAAGGATGCCGCATTTCCAGACGGATTCTTATTGCCCACAGACCAGGAGATTCCCAGGTGGAGGAGCCCCACGGGTCACAAGCAAGGCTGTTTCAGCCCCTGCGGCTGTTTTGCCCATGCCCTGGCGCGGCGGCTCTCCGTACAAAAGACACTGGTCTGGGTGCCCTCTTAGCTGGTGATTGGAGCTCTGAGAGGGCAGTCACCCATTCATCTGAAATAGTGAGCCAGGCCAGGAGATTCCTAGGCAAAAAAAAAAAAAAAAAACCACCAGGAACCTCAGCGCTGCTGTTTCAGCCGGCTCAGTGAGTTGAGACAAAGGAGATCCCGGGGCCTTTTCAACAGGCGACTGGAACACCTGGGAGAGATCAACGTTCAACAACAGCAACAAAAAAAGACTCTGAGTCAGGGAGCCAGGTGATCAGGCTTGGCTGGTCCCACCCCTACCCCACCTAAAAAAAAAAAAAAAAAACCAGTAATTGAAAACGCACTGAATTGAGAGCTTCACAGCAAGCGCAGCTGAACCCAGATGGTCCAGCTCTGTGGGGGAGGGGCATCCACCATTACTGAGACACTCCACCACTACAGAGGCAGTCTGCCATCACTGAGGAAGCCCGCCGTTGCTGAGGCAACCCACCGTTGCCAAGGCAACCTGCCACTACAGAGAGAGTCTGCAATAACAGAGGCGGGCCACCATTGCCAAGGCAGTTCTGACTACACCCATATAAACAGGACTGCAGGGAAGATCACACGGCAGCTGGGCGGAGCCCACAGCAGCTCAGCAAAGCCTCTGCAGGCAGATAGTGACAAGGCTGCCTCCTCACAGGGCAAGGTAACCCTGAAAGAAAAAAAAAGGCAGCAGCAAAACGGAAACTCATAAATAAAGCCCTAACTCCCTGGAACAGAACACCTGGGGAAAAAAAAGGAGGAGTTTATGAGTTCTGCTGCTGCAGACCTAAACGCACCTGCCCAGCAACTCTGAATGAACAACGGAGCTCACAGCTCAGGACTTGAGCTCCAATAAAGGACAGAATGTCTCCTCAAGCAGCTCCCTGACCCCCGTATATCCAAAGAGTCACCTCATAAAGGAGAGAACAGACTGACATTTGGCAGGTATCCTTCTGGGACAAAGA
>NW_016107949.1:346897-348462 GCF_001604975.1 Cebus imitator | reverse complement strand
GGGTAAAAAGGAATGAACAAAGTCTCCAAGAAATGTGGGACTATGTGAAAAGACCTAATTTATGTTTGATAGGTGTACCTGAATATGACGAAGAGAATGAATCCAAGCTGGAAAATACTCTTCAGGATATTATCCAGGAAAACTTCCGCAACCTAGCAAGGCAGGCCAATATTCAAGTCCAGGAAATACAGAGAACACCACAAAGATATTCCTCAAGAAGAGCAACCCAAGGCACAAAATCGTCAAATTCACAAGGGTTGAAATGAAGGAGAAAATGCTAAGGGCAGCCAGAGAGAAAGTTTGGGTTACCCACAAAGGGAAGCCTATCAGACTCACAGCAGATCTCTCAGCAGAAACCCTACAAACCAGAAGAGAGTGGGGGCCAATATTCAACATTCTTAAAGAAAAGAACTTTCAATCCAGAATCTCCTATCCAGCCAAACTAAGCTTCATAAGTGAAGGAAAAGTAAAATCCTTTGGGAACAAGCAAGTACTCAGAGATTTCATCACCACCAGACCTGCTTTACAAGAGCTCCTGAAAGAGGCTCTACACATATAAAGGAACAACGGGTACCAGCCACTACAGAAACATACCAAATGGTAAAAAGCATCAACACAATCAAGAATCTGCATTAACTAATGAACAAAACAGCCAGCTAGCATCAAAATGGCAGTATCAAATTCACACATAACAATATTATCCCTAAATGTAAATGGACTAAATGCCCCAATCAAAAGACACAGACTGGCAAATTGGATAAAAAGCCAAAACCCATCCGTGTGCTGTATCCAGGAAACCCATCTCACAAGGAGGGATACACAAAGGCTCAAAATAAAGGGATGGAGGAAGATTTACCAAGCATATGGAGAGCAAAAAAAAAGCAAGAGTTGCAATTCTCATCTCTGGTAAAATAGATTTTAAAGCAACAAAGATCAAAAGAGACAAAGAAGGACATTACACAATGGTAAAAGGATCAATGCAACAAGAAGAGCTAATGATCCTAAGTATATACGCACCCAATACAGGAATGCCCAGATACATAAGGCAAGTTCTTAATGACTTACAAAGAGACTTAGACTCCCATACAATTATAATGGGAGACTTTAACACCCCATTGTCAATATTAGATCAATCAGACAGAGAATTAACAAGGATATCCAGGACTTAAACTCAGACCTGGACCAAGCTCACCTAATAGACATTTACAGAACTCTCCACCCCAAATCCACAGAATATACATTCTTCTCAGCACCACATCACACCTACTCCAAAATTGACCAGATAATCAGGAGTAAATCACTCCTCAGCAAATACAAAAGAACGGAAATCATAACAAACAGTCTCTCAGACCACAGTGCAATCGAGATAGAACTCAGAATGCAGAAACTAACTCAAAACCGCACAGCTTCATGGAAACTGAACAACTGGCTTTTGAGTGTTAACTGGATAAACAATGAAATGAAGGAAGAAAGAAAGATGTTCTTTGAAACCAACAAGAATGAAGACACCACATACCAGAATCTCTGGGACACATTTAAAGCAGTCTCTAGAGGAAAATATATAG
>NW_016107949.1:318834-345647 GCF_001604975.1 Cebus imitator | reverse complement strand
AAGAAATGGATAAATTCCTGGACACTTGCCTCCTCCCAAGCCTAAACCAGGAAGAAGTTGAAACCCTGTATAGACCAATAACAAGGTCTGAAGTTGAGGCAGCAATTAAGAGCCTACCACCCAAAAAAGCCCAGGTCAAGATGGGTTCACAGCAGAATCCTACCAGACATACAAAGAGGAGCTAGTACCATTTCTTCTGAAACTATTCCAAATAATCCAAAAAGAGGGAATCCTTCCCAAATCGTTTTATGACACCAACATCATCCTGATACCAAAACCTGGCAGAGGACAACAAGAAAAGAAAACTTCAGGCCAGTATCCATGATGAACACAGATGCAAAATTCTTCAATAAAATACTGGCAAGCTGACTGCAACAGCACATCAAAAAGCTTATCCACCATGATCAAGTAGGCTTCATCCCAGAGATGCAAGGCTGGTTCAACATATGCAAGTCTATAAACGTAATTCACCACATAAACAGAACAAAGACAAAAACCACATGATTATCTCAATTGATGCAGAGAAGGCCTTTGACAAAATTCAACAGCCCTTTATGCTAAAAACCTTCAATAAGCTAGGTATTGACGGAACGTATCTAAAAATAACAAAACTTATTTATGACAAACCAACAGCCAATATCATACTGAATGGGCAAAAACTGGAAGCAATCCCTTTGAAATCTGGCACTAGACAAGGATGCCCTCTCTCATCACTCCTATTCAATATAGTTCTGGAAATTCTAGCCAGAGCAATCAGGCAAGAAAAAGAAATAAAGGGTATTCAAATGGGAAAGGAGGAAGTCAAATTGTCTCTATTTACAGACAACACGATTGTATATCTAGAAGACCCCATCGTCTCAGCCCCAAATCTCCTAAAACTGATAAGCAACTTCAGGAAAGTCTCAGGATACAAAATCAATGTGCAAAAATCACAGGCATTCCTATACACCAATAACAGACTTAGAGAGAGCCAAATCAAGAATGAACTGCCATTCACAATTGCCACAAAGAGAATAAAATATCTAGGAATACAACTAACAAGGATCATAAAGGACCTCTTCAAGGAGAACTACAAGCCACTGCTCAATGAAATAAGAGAGGACACAAACAGGTGGAGAAACATTCCATGTTCATGGTTAGGAAGAATCAATATCGTTAAAATGGACGTACTGCCCAAAGTAATTTACAGATTCAACACTATTCCCATCAAGCTACCAATGACCTTCTTCACAGAACTGGAAAAAACCACCTTAAACTTTGTATGGAACCAAAAGAGAGCCCACATAGCCAAGTCAATTCTAAGCAAAAAGAACAAAGCGGGAGGCACCACACTACCGGACTTCAAACTATACTGCAGGGCTACAGTAATCAAAACAGCATGGTACTGGTACCAAAACAGAGATATAGACCAATGGAACAGAACAGAGGCCTCAGAGGCAACACAACATATCTACAACCATCCAATCTTTGACAAACCTGAAAAAAACAAGCAATGGGGAAAGGATTCCCTGTTTAATAAATGGTGTTGGGAAAGCTGGCTAGCCATGTCCAGAAAGCAGAAACTGGACCCCTTCCTGACACCTTACACTAAAATTAACTCCAGATGGATTAAAGACTTAAACATAAGACCTAACACCATAAAAACCCTAGAAGAAAATCTAGGCAAAACCATTCAGGACATAGGCGTAGGCAAGGACTTCATGACCAAAACACCAAAAGCATTGGCAACAAAAGCCAAAATAGACAAATGGGACCTAATCAAACTCCACAGCTTCTGCACAGCAAAAGAAACAGTCATTAGAGTGAATTGGCAACCAACAGAATGGGAAAAAATTTTTGCAGTCTACCCATCTGACAAAGGGAATTTACATCCAGAATTTACAAAGAACTAAAACAGCTCTACAAGAAAAAAACAAGCCCATTCAAAAGTGGGCAAAGGATATGAACAGACACTTTACAAAAGAAGACATACATGAGGCCAACAAACATATGAAAAAATGCTCATCATCACTGGTCATTAGAGAAATGCAAATCAAAACTACATTGAGATACCATCTCACGCCAGTTAGAATGGTGATCATTAAAAAATCTGGAGACAACAGATGCTGGAGAGGATGTGGAGAAATAGGAACACTTTTACGCTGTTGGTGGGAGTGTAAATTAGTTCAACCATTGTGGAAGTCAGTGTGGCGATTCCTCAAGGACCTAGAAATAGAAATTCCATTTGACCCAGCAATCCCATTACTGGGTATATATCCAAAGGATTATAAATCATTCTACTATAAGGACACATGCACACGAATGTTCATTGCAGCACAGTTTACAATAGCAAAGACCTGGAACCAACCCAAATGCCCATTGATGATAGGCTGGACAGGGAAAATGCAGTACATATACACCATGGGATATTATGCAGCCATCAAAAATGATGAGTTTGTGTCCTTCGTAGGGACATGGATGAACCTGGAAACTATCATTCTCAACAAACTGACACAAGAGTAGAAAATCAAACACCGCATGTTCTCACTCATAGGCAGGTGTTGAACAATGAGAACACATGGACACAGGGAAGGGAGCACTACATACTGGGGTCGGTTGGGGGGAAATGGGGGAGGGACGGGGGGGTGGGGAAGAGGGGAGAGATAGCCTGGGGAGAAATGCCAGATATAGGTGAAGGGGAAGAAGGCAGCAAATCACACTGTCACGTGTGTACCTATGCAACAATCTTGCTTGTTTTTCACAAAAACCTAAAACGCAATAAAAAAAAAAACTATTATAAAAAAATAAATAAATAAATCTCTTTCCTCACAAAAAACCAAAAAACAAAAAAAACAAGCAAACAATATAAAGAACAATGGATGATATATGTAGAAAGATTGAAACCCTGAGAAAGAGTAAAATAAAAAGAGGCTGACCACAGTGGCTCACACCTGTAATACCAACACTTTGGGATGTTTGAGCCCAGGAGTTCAAGACCAGCCTGGGCAACAAAGTGAGACCTTGTTTCTATTTAAAAATAGAAAAAAATGAATTTACAAAAACTATTTTTTAAATGTTTTTTAAAATAACACACTAGAAATGAAAACTCCATAACAGAAATGCAGAATGCCTTTAATGGACTTATTAGCAGCCTGGGTATGGCTGAGGAAAAATCTCTGAACTTAAGAAAGTATCAAAAGAGAATTTTCTACAGAGAATATCTTAATAGAAACTTCCCAAACTGAAATACAACAAGAAAAGAGTGGGGAAAAAGGCCAGAACAGGACCAGGTGTGATGGCTCATGCATGTAATCCCAGCACTTAGGGAGCTTGAGACAGGAGGATTGCTTGAGTTTGAGACCAACCTGGGAAACATACTGAGACCCTGTCTCTACAAAAAGTAAAAATAAGAAAATGGCCAGGCATGATGGCACATGCCTGTGGTCCCAGCTACTTGGGAGGCTAAGCTGGGAGGGTCACTTGAGCCCAGGAGGTCCAGGCTGCAGTGAGCCATGCTTGCACCACTGCACTCCAACATGGGCAACAGAGAAAGACTCTGCCTCAAAAAAAACGAAAGAAAAAGAAAAAGAAAAAAAGGAATAAAAGAAAAGAAACAAAAGGAGGAGAAACAGAGAAAGGAAATCTTTGAAGTAGTAATGACTACAAATTTCCCACGATTAATGTCAGACACCAAACTACAGATCCAGGGAGATCAGAGAATACTAAGTATAATTAAAATTAAAAAAAACAAAAAAAAACTCTTTACCTAGGTATATCATAATCAAATTGTAGAAAACCAAAGACAAAAAGGAAAACCTTGAAAGAAGCTAAGGAGGTGCGGGAACGTGGGGTGGAGGGGGACAACCTACTGGTAGAGGAACAAGGATAAGAATTACATCAGGATTCTTGTCATAAACCATGCAAACAACAAGTGAACGGAGTGAAATATTTAGTGTTAAAAAAAAAAAAAAAAGAAAGAAAGAAAGCCACCCTATAAACCTATATTCCATGAAATTATTCTTCAAAAGTGAAGGAGAAAGCAAGATTTATCCTTGGGATGCAAGGATTAGTCTAACATATGCAAATCAATCAACGTGATACATCACATCCACAAAATAAAAGGTAAATAAATACCAAATGATCATCTCCATAGACGCAGAAAAAGATTTGATAATTTAAATGTTTGTTCAGGGTTTAAAAAAAAACTCTCAACAAAACAAGTGCAGAAGGAAATTTCTTCAACATAGGCCATTCATAAAAAGCTCACAGTTAATACAATCAATGAGAAAAAAACTGAAAATGTTTCTTTTAAGAGTTCGTACAAGGCAAGGATCCACATTTGCCACTTCTAGTTAACATAGTACGGAAAGAACTAGCAAAATTAGACAACCACAAGAAATAAAAGGCATCCAAATTGGAAAGGAATGCCAGGTGCTATGGCTCACACCTGTAATCCCAGTATTTTGGGAGGCTGAGGTCAGCAGATTGCTTGAACCCAGGAGTTTGAAACCAGCCTAGGCAACATGGTGAAACCCTGTCTCTACAAAAGAATTAAAAAATTAACTGGGTATGGTGGCACATGCCTGTAGTCCCAGCTACTCAGGAGGCTGAAGTGGGAGGATCACTTGAGCCCGGGAGGCAGAGGTTGCAGTGAGCCAAGATCATGGCACTGTACTCCAGCCTGGGAAACAGCAAGACCTTTTCTCAAAAAACAAACAAACAAATAAAATAAACAAACAAATTGTCAAGAAAGAATTAAGTTATCCCTGTTTGTAGATGACATATCCTATATGTAGAAAATACTAGGGACATCACCAAAAAAATGGTTAGAACAAATAAATAAACTCAGTAGACTTGCAAACTGCAAAATCAGCATAAAAAGTCAACAGCATTTTTATATATTAACAATGAACTGTCAAAAAAGAAAACCAAGCCATTTACCATAACTACACCCCAAAATGCATAGAAACAAATTTTCCCAAGGAAGTGAAAGATCTGTACATAAACTATATAACATTGATGAAATAAATTAAAGATAACAGAAATAAAAAGATAGCCTGTGTTCATAAATTAGAAGGATTAATATTGTAAAAATGATAATACTACCTAAAGCAATCTACAGATTCAATATAATTCCTATCAAAATCCAAATAATATTCTTCACAGAAATAGAAAAAAATCCTAAAATGCATATGGAACCACAAAAGACCCCAAATAAGCAAAGGAATCTTAAACAAAAAGAACAAAGTTAGAGGCATGATATTACCTGACTTCAAAACATACTACAAAGCTGTAGTAATCAAAATAGCAGGGTACTGACATAAAAACAGACAGATTGAACTGACTAGAGAACCTTGAAATAAATGTATGTATTTACAGTCAATTGATTATCAACAAAGATGCCAAGAACTCACAATGGAGAAAGGATAATCTCTTCAATAAATGATATTGAAACAACTATATATACACACGCAAAAGAATGAGATTAGACTTTATCTCTCACCATATACAAAAAACAACTCAAAATGGATTAAAGATCTAAATTAAGAACTGACACTGTAAAGCCCCTAGAAGAAAACAAAGGTAAAAAGCTCTTTGATATTGGCCTTGGCAATGAGTTTTTGGATATCACACCAAAAGCTCAGGCAATAAAAGCAAAAACAAAACAAACAAGTAGGACCACATCAAACTAAAGGGATTCTGCATAGCAAAGGAAATAAGCAACAAAATGAAAAGGCAGTGTATGGATTGGAAAAGAATATTTGCAAACCATGTATCAGATAAAGGCTTAATATCCAAAATATACAAGGAACCCACACAACTTAATAGAAAAAAAAAAGGAATTAGAAAACTGGCAAAGGACCTGAATAATTTTTTCTAAGAAGACATACAAATGGCCAACAGGTATATGAAAAGGTATTCAACATCACTAATCACCGAGAAACAGAGAAATGCAAATAAAAACCACAATGAAGCATCACTTCATACCTGTCGGAATGGCTATTATCAAAAAGACAAGATGGCCAAGCGTGGTGGCTCACACTTGTAATCCCAACACTTTGGGAAGCCAAGGTGGGAGGATTACTTGAGGGAAGGAGATCAAAACCAGTCTGAGTGACATAGTGAGACCCCATCTCTACAAAAAATAAAAAATAATAATTAGCCAGATGTGGTGGTGTGTACCTGTAGTCACAGCTACTCAGAAAGCTGAGGCAGGAGGATCACTTACGCCCAGGAGTTCAAGGTTTCAGTGAACTTTGATGACACCACACTCTGGCGCTTGTGACAGAACAGAGCTTTCTCTAAAAATAAAGAAAGGAATAAATAAGTAGAAGATAACAGTTGGTGAGGGTGTGGAGAAAAAGGAACCCCTGTATGCTCTTGGTGTGAATGTAAATTGGTATAGCCATTATGGGAAACAGCATAGAGGTTCTTCATAAAAATCAAATATCAAACCACCAGATGACCCAGCGATCCCTCTGCTATATGTATATCCAAAGGAAGTGAAACCAGTATCTTGTAGCCATATCTGTGTTCCCATGTTCACTGCAGCATCACTCACAATAGCCAAGGTATAGAAACAACCTACGGGCTCATCAGCGGATGAATGGATAAAGAAATTGTGAGATGGCCAGGCGTGGTGGCTCATGCCTGTAATCCGAGCACTTTGGAGGCCAAGGCAGGTGGATCACCTGAGGTTAGGAGTTCAAGACCAGCCGGACCAACATGGTGAAACCCTGTCTTAAAAAAAAAAAAAAAGAAAGAAAGAAATTGTGAGAGATACATACATGTGAATATTACTCAGCCTTAAAAGAGAAGGATACACGCCATTTGCCACAACATGGATGAACCTGAAGGACCTTATGCTAACTGAAATAAATCAGACACAGAAATAAAAATATGAAATGATCTTATTTGTAAGTGGAATCTTAAAAGAAGTCAAATACATAGAAATGAAAAGTAGAAAAGTGGTTACCAGGGGTGAGAGGTGGGAGAAAATTGGGAGACATTGGTCAAAGGGTATAAACTTGCAGTTATATAAAATAAATGAGCCTGGATATCTAACAGACTGCATCAGGACTATAGTTAATAATATTGTTTCCTGGAAATTTCCTAAGAGTAGATTATATGTGCTCTTACTATGTAAAATGTAACTAGGTAAAATGACAGATACGTTCATTTGCTTGACTATAGGAAATCATTTCACTATGTTTGTATATATGAACACATTATGTTGTATACCTGAAATATATACAATAAAAAATAAATAAATATCTTTAGAAAATGAAGGCGAATTAAGGACTTTCTCACACAAACAAAAACTGAGGGAATTCGTTGCCAGTAGACCTGTATTGTAAGAATTGTTAAAAGTTCTTCGGAGACAAGGAAAATGTTATAGTTCTGAAACTTGGATCTACCTAAAGAAGGGAAGTATGTTAGATAAAGAATAAACGAAAGCAAAATAAAACCTTAATTTTTCTTCTTATTAATTGAACTAATAGATAACTTCAAAATAATAATAGCAAAAATGTACTGGGTAAATATACTTTATGGATAAGTTAAATGAATGATAGCAATGTGAATACTTCTGTTATAAGGTACTCACACTACCCATGAAGTAGATTTGAGAATGGACTTAAATTGTTTGTAAACTAGCCAGGTGCAGTGGCTCATGCCTGTAATCTCAGCAATTTGGAAGGCCAAAGCAGGAAGACTACATGAGCCCAGGAGTTTGAGACCATCCTGGGCAACATAATGAAACCCCATCTGTACAAAAATTGTTTTTTAAAAAATTAGCTGGGCACAGTGGTGTGCACCTATAATCTCGGCTACTTGAGGGGCTGAGGTGAAAGAGCTTCTTGAGCCCAGGAATTTAAGACTGCAATGAGCTATGATTGCACCACCACACTCAAGTCCAGGTGGCAGAACAAGACCCTATCTCAAAAATAAACAAAGCAAAATTAGCCATAAATTAGTTGCAAAAGTATCCTGAAAACCCTAAGGAAGCCATTAATTTTTTAAAATAGAGATAGGGTCTTGCTCTGTTGCCCAGGATTGTCTTGAACTCCTGGGTTCAAACCATCCTCCTGCCTTAGCCTTCCAAAGTGTTGGAACTGTAGGCATGAGCCACCAAACCCAGCCTAAATTATTTTAAAAAGAAGTATAATTGATATGCTAAGAGATGAGAGAAAATAAAATAATACAAAGCGTTCAGTTAAAACCTGAAGACAGAAGGAGAGAAAAATTTTTAAAAAAGAAGTGAAGAACAATTGAATGAAAAGGTACAAATGTAGTAGCTATTAATCCAACTATTAATCCAACTATATCAATAACCACTTCAAATATAAATGGTTCAAATATGCCAGTTAAAAGGCAGAGACTCACAGAATAGAAAATAAGACTCAACTACATGTTGTCTGCAAGAAATCCACTTTACATATAAAGACACAGATAGATAAAGAATAAAGGGATGGATAAAAATACATAATGCTAACACAAATAAAGAGAATCCTGGAATAGCCACATGAATTCAAAACAAGGCAGACTTCAGAACAAAAATTATCAGGGATAAATAGAAGTATGACATAGCAAAGAGGTCAATTTCCTTGAAAACACACAATTCTTAATATGTATTCCTCTAACAAGAGATTGTCCAAATACATAAGGCAGAAGCAGACAGAATATCTCAAACAACTCAACCATAGTTGAACTCAATCATCAAATAACTGAACTTGACAATTACAGAATATTCATCCACTGACAGCAGACTATACATTATTTTCAAGTTTACATAGAATATTCAGAAGATAAATCACATTCTGGGCCAAAAAGACACTTCAAAAATTTTAAAAGAAAAGATATTATGCAAAGTATGCTCTTGCATCACAATGGATTAAAAACTAGAAATCAGTAACTGAAAGGTAGCTGGAAGTTTCTCAAATATTTGGGGATTAAATAAGACACTTCTAAATAATACATAGGTCAAAGTCTCAGAATAAATTAAAAATGTTTTGGCTGGGCTCGGTGGCTCACACCTATAATCCCACCACTTTGGGAGGCCGAGGCGGGTGGATCATGAGGTCAAGAGATTGAGACCATCCTGATCAACATGGTAAAACCCCGTCTCTATTAAAAAATACAAAAATTAGCTGGGCATGGTGGCGCACGCCTGTAGTCCCAGCTATTTGGGAGGCTGAGGCAGGAGAATTTCTTGAACCCAGGAGGCGGAGGTTGCAGTGAGCCAAGATGACACCATTGCACTCCAGCCTGGGTAAAAAGAGCGAAACTCCATCTCAAAAAAAAAAAAAAAAAAAAAAAAAAAAAAAAAAAAAAAAAAAAAAAAAAAAAAAAAAAAAAAAAAAAAAAAAAAAAAAAAAATGTTTTGACCTGAATGAATATGGAAATAGAACTTATTAAAATTTACGGGACATAGTGAAAGCAGTGCTAAAAGGAAAATTTATAGCATTGAATGCCTATATTAGAAAGGAACAAAGATCTTAAATCAATAATCTAAGCTTCCATCTTAGAAAACTAGAGAAAGAAGCATACTATCAGCCTAGAACAAGCAGAAGAAAATAAATAATAAAAATTGGAACAAAAATCAATGAAATTGAAAACAGAAAGACAAAATAGCAAAAAAAAAAAAAAAAAAAAAAAAAAAAAAAAAAAAAAAAAAAAAAAAAAAAAAAAAAAAACAGTAAAATCAAAGCTGGTTCTTTGAAAAGATCAATAAAATTGGTAACTTATAGCTAGGCTAACAAAAAAAAATCAGAGAGACATAAATTGTTAATATTAGAAATGAAAAATGGGACATTACTACTGATCTCAGGGACATTGGAAGTATAATAAAATATGCTCAACAACTATGGTCACAAATTTGATAACTTAGATGACCAGCTTCTTGGGAGGCTGAGGCAGGAGAATCACTTGAACTCATGAGGCAGAGGTTGCAGTGAGCTGAGATCACAACTGCACTCCAGCATGGGCAACAGATTGAGACTCTGTCTCCAAAATAAATAAATAAATAAAATTAGTATTTAATAACCTTCAAAAACAGACAGCATCAGGCCCAGTGGTAAATCCTACCAATCATTTAGGGAATAAATTGTACCAATTCTGTACAATTTCTTCCAGTGAACAGAAGGAAAGATAATATCTCTAACTCATTCTAGGAAGGGAGCATTACCCTAATACCAAAACCAGGTAAAAACATTACAAAAAAGGAAATCTACAGATCATTACCTTTTCATGAGCGTATGGAATAACCTGCAGCAAAGTATTAGTAATTGAATCCAACAATGTATAAGAAGAATTATATATCACAACCAAGTAATATTTATTACAGGTATGCAAGGCTGGTTCACATTTTTAAAAAATCAATTTAAGGCTGGGCGTGGTGGCTCACATATGTAATCCCAGCACTTTGGGGACTGAGACAGGTAGATCACCTGGGTCCAGTAGTTTGAGACCTGTCTAGGCAACATGGCAAAACCCCATCTCTACTAAAAATACAAAAAATTAGCCAGGCATGGTGGCATATCCCTGTAGTCCCAGCTACTCGGGGGGCTGAAGCAGGATGATGTCTTGAGCCCTGGAGTCTGAGGCTGCAGTGAGTCCTGATAGTGCCACTGCATTCCAGCCTGGACGACAGAGTAAGTCCCTGTCTCAAAACAAACAAAAAACTATGTAATTCATGCCATCAACAGGTTAAGCAAGAAAAATCATATAATCACATAAGTAGATGCAGAAAAGCATTTGACAAAATTCAACACCCAGGTATGATACAAACTCTCAGCAAACTAGGATAGAGGGGAATGTCCTCAATTTGATAAATAGCATTTATAGGCCAGGGTGCTGGCTCATTCCTATAATCCCAGCACTTTGGGAGGCCACGGCAGAAAGATTGCTTGAGGCCAGGAGTTTGAGATCAGCGTGGGCAACACAGATGGATTTCATCTCTAAAAAGGCACACACACACAGAGAAACATCTACAGAAAAAAAATATAGCTAACATCATACTTAATTCTTGGTGAGAAACTACGTGTTCTCTCCTTAAGATCAGGAGCAAGGATGTACCCTACCACCATTCGTATTCAACATTGTACTGGAAGTCCTAACTAATGCAAGAAGATTTTAAAAAGGAAATTAAAGCTATACAGATTAGGGGGAAAGAAAAGAAACTGTTTTTCTTCACAAATGACATGATTGTCTATGTAGAAAATTCCAAAGTATTGACCCAAAACTCCTGAACTAATAAGTAATTATAGCAAGGTTTTTTTTAAATGGAGTCTCGTTCTATTGCCCAGGCTGGAGGGCAGTGGCTCGGTCTTGGCTCACTGAAACTCTGCTTCCTGGGTTCGAGTGATTCTCCTGCCTCAGCCTTCAGAGTAGCTGGGATTACAGGAATGTGCCACCAAATTTTTGTAATTTTAGTAGGGACCAGATTTAACCATGTTGGCCAGGCTGGTTACGAAGTCCCTGCATGTGATCCACCCACCTTGGTCACCCAAAGTGCTGGGATTACAGGCATCAACCACTGTGCCTGGCCAGATTATAGCAAGATTACAATTTAGTAAATTATCATAATTTTATGTTGCCTCAGCTCCCACTTTTAAGGGAGGTTTAGCTTTCCTATGCCAGAAGGAGAGCTCAGTCACCCTTGACAGTTTTCAGGTTGTACACCTCCTCCCAGGTCCTCAAGGTGGTCAATCCAGATATCTGCCTTATACAACTGCCTCCTGGTGCCCACCTCCATATAGGACAGCTACATACAGCCCACCGACTAGCCCTGCATACTCTGTGTATTGGGGTGGATGGCTGCACATGAGATTCCAATTCATATTGAGTACCTTTGGACTGCTTATCTGTTTAATTATGCCCATCAGATGCCTTACTAGGTACCTGACTCAGATTTCTCCTGTAGCCTTTTGTGTTTCTGCTACTCAAATAGCACCCATGACAAGGCACAAGGTCTAATGCTTAGACATTACATGGTCAATTTCAGTGGTAATGACACAGCATAGGTTACTGCCCCGGTATTAGAAGTAGAACACCACACCCAAGTGGTCCAAGCCAGTGGCTGGGTATAAAAAGCTTGGCAGTATCTCTTCTGCCTAGTAGACTGGGCTCCCCACTTTTCCACTGCTTCCTTTAAATGGATCATTCAGGGATTTGCCCATGAACTTAAAACCACCCGTGCCGTATTCTCCAATATATATTGCTAATTTCTGCGCTCTTTCTCCCTGTCTGTACTCTCTAACATAACCTCTGTGTAGGGGGCCTCCAACCACATCATGTAATTCCAGAACCTGTAAGTAATAAAATCTTTATTTCTATCTTGTCTCTCCTAATCATTGAAGGGTTGCTCTCCATCTTAAAGATCATAAGTTTTAAAATACAGGATACAAAATTGATAAACAAAAGTCAATTGCTTTCCTATATGCCAGCAATAAACAATTGGGATTTAAAATAAAAAACACAATAACATTTACATTAGCACTTAAAAAGTACTTAGTAATACATCAACAAAATGGGTACATGGTCTATATAAAGAAATCTAATGAAATCAAAGAAGTTCTAAATAAATGAAAAGATATTCCATGTTCATGAATAGGAAACCTCAATCTTTTAAAGACTCCAGTTCTTCCTAATTTCATCTATAGATTCAATGTAATCCAATCAAAATCCCAGCAGGTTATTTTAAAACTGATTTATTTATAAACTGATTCTAAAAATTATATGAAAAGACAAAAGACCCAGGATAGTCAATACAATATTGAAGAAGAAACAAGTGGGAAGACTAATACTACCTAAAGCCTTACTATAAAGCTATAATAATCAAGAAAGTATAGTGTTGGCGATAGAATAGATAACCACATCAATGAAGAAGAATAGAGAACAAACAGATCCACAAAAATATAATTAACTGATATTTTCAGGAATTAAAAGCAATTCAACAGATAATATACGATCTTTTCAACAAATGATGCTGGAATGTTTAGGCATGCATACAACAAAAGGGAAAAAATATGAATCTAGACACTGATCTTAAACCTCTCACAAAAATTAACTCAAAATTGATTATGGACCTAAATTTCACATGCAAAGCTTTTAGAAGACAACCCAGGGAAAATCTTGGGAGGATTTTTAAAGCATAATCCATGATCAATGAAGAAAAACTGGTATGTTGGAATTCGTTGAAATTAAAAACTTTTGCTCTGCAAAGACATTGTTAAGAAAGTGGAATGACAAGACACATATTCAGAGAGAATATTTGCTGAATACATAGCTAATAAGGGACTTGTATTCATTTACCAGCAATCCCCGCACTTTGGGAGGCTGAGATGGAAGATTCATTTGAGCCCAGGAGTTCAAGATCAGCCTGAGTAACATGGGGAGAAAAATTTTTTTTTTAATGTGCTGTGTCACTTTGGGAGGTTGAGGTGGGTGGGTCACCTGAGGTCAGGAGTTCGAGACCAGCCTGGCCAATATGATAAAACCTTGTCTCTACTGAAAATACAAAAATTAGCCAGGTGTGGTGGCAGGTGTCTGTAATCCCAGCTACTCAGGAGGCTAAGGCAAGAGAATCACTTGAACCTGGGAGGTGGAGGTTGCAGTGAGCCAAGATCATGCCACTGCACTCCAGCCTGGGCAACAGAGTGAGACTTTGTTTCAAAAAACAAAACACAAAAATGTGCTGTGTGTGGTGACACTTGCCTGGCTACTCAGGAGGCTGAGGTCTGAGGAACACTTGAACCAGGAGCTAGAAGCTACTGCAAGCCATGATATGCCACTGTACTTCAACCTAGGCAAAAGAGCAAGACTCTGTCTCAAAAAATAAAACAAAAACAAAAAATCTGAACAAAAAGAAAACAAACAATTAAACTTAAAAATATACAGGCTGTTGCGGTAGCTCACACCTATAATCCCAGCACTTTAGGAGGCTGAGGCGGGAGGATTGCTTGAAGCCAGGAATTTGAGACTTGTCTGCACAACACAGCGAGACCCCAGGTGTACAAAAATAAAAATAAAAAATTAGCTGGGCATGGTGGCACATGGCTGTAGTCACAGCTACCTGGGAGGCTGTGTAGGGAGGATCACTTGAGCCCAGGAATTGGAGGCTACAATGAGCTATGATTACACCACTGCTCTCCAGCTTAGACAACAGAGTAAGACTCTGTCTCAAAAAATAAAAATAAATGATCAAAAGATCTGAAGAGACATCTCACCAAAGAAAATGTAAAGATGGCAAATAAACATATGAAAAGATGCCTGATGGCTGGGCATGGTGGCTCACATCTGTAAGTCTAGCACTTTGGGAGGCCGAGGCGGGTGGATCACAAGGTCAGTAGTTCAAGACGAGCCTGACCAAAATGGTGAAACCCTGTCTCTACTAAAAATACAAAAATAGCTTGGCATGGTGGCATGTGCCTGTAATTCCAGCTACTTGGGAGACCAAGGCAGGAGAATTGCTTGAACCTGGGAGGCAGAGGTTGCAGTGTGCCAAGATCCCACCACTGCACTCCAGCCTGGCAATAGAGTGAGTCTCTGTCTCAAATTTAAAAAAAAATGCTTGACATTATTCATTATTAAAGAATTGCAAATAAGAACAATGAGATTTCACTACATGTTAAAATGATTAAAATCTAAAACAATGACAAACACCAAATATTGACAAGAATATGGGGCAAGTGACAGTCACCTTGAAAGACAGTCTAACAGCTTTTTACACAGCTAAACAAAGCCTTACCATATGGTCCAGCAACTATGCTCCTAGGTATTTACTCAAATGAGTTGAAACACAAGCATCTGAAAATGAATGCTTTATTCATAATTGTAAAAAACTGGGCGCAACCAAGATACCCTTCAAAAAGCGAATGATTCAACACATTGTGCTATATTCACATAATGAAATACTATTTGGCAATAAAATTAATTACCTATTAAGTTACAAAAAGACATGGAGGAACCTTAAATGCATGTTACTAAGGGAAAGAAGCCAGTCTAAGAACTGCATACAGTATAGTTTCAATTATATGAAATACTGGAAAAGGCAAAATTATGGAAATAGTAGGGTTTAGGGGAAATGGAGGCATTAACAGGTAAAGTGCAAGGGATATTCTAAGCACTGGAACTATTCTGTATGATACTATAATGATGGATACATGGCATTTTGCACTTAACAAAAGACTTGGTAACAAAAAGAATAAATTCTAATGTAAACCACAGAGTTTAGTTAGTACTAGCTTATCAAGACAGGTTCATCAGTTGTAACAAAAGTACCACACTAATTCAAGATGTTAATAATGGAAAGCTGGGCTGGGCGCGGTGGCTCAAGCCTGTAATCCCAGCACTTTGGGAGGCCGAGGCGGGTGGATCACAAGGTCAAGAGATCGAGACCATCCTGGTCAACATGGTGAAACCCCGTCTCCACTAAAACTACAAAAAATTAGCTGAGCATGGTGGCGCGTGCCTGTAATCCCAGCTACTCAGGAGGCTGAGGCAGGAGAATTGCCTGAACCCAGGAGGCAGAGGTTGCGGTGGGCCGAGATCGCGCCATTGCACTCCAGCCTGGGTAACAAGAGCGAAAAACTCTGTCTTAAAAAAAAAAAAAATGGAAAGCTGGGAGTTGGAGAAAGAAAAGGTAAATAGGAACTTTCTGTACTGTCAGCTCAATTTTCTGTAAACCCAAAAGTGATCTAGAAAATAAAGTTTATTTTCTTTAAAAAAAAGATTTGAGGAAAGCAGGTTTCCAAAAGCTTAGAAAGGAGGGCTAGGATCCCATGGCCCCATACTCATAGCCACTCATAAATAGTTCCAGAACTATGGGAAGAGGGAGTCACTGCAGAATTCTGAGAGAAACATGGCAGTGATTCTGATTGCAAAGGGGTGAGGGATGGCAGGGAGCCATGTGGCAGCTCAAACAGCTCTGAAGTACCTGGCAGGGTAGACAGAGTGTTGCTGGCCTCACCCAGATCTCAGACACAGCAGAGGCCCTGGTGGACAACTCAGATCCTACCTTCAGAGAAGAGGCTTCACCTAACAGCAGGTACTTGGCAAATTCATCTGTCTGAGAACTTAACTTGTGTTCCCAAAGCCTAGGAAGCGTCAGGCCCTGTGCTGGAGGTCAAGGATCCAGTGTGAACATAGACGAGGGCCCTCTGGGTCTTCTGACCTGGCAGGGAATAAAGACAGCAACTGCTGAAATAGCAGAAGCCTGTGGATTCAAACCCGGGCAAGGGGGGTTGGTAAAGGGTGCACAATGTGATGTGATCCCTACCTGAGTGGAGGACCCAGTGGGGACAGAGAGAGTCCTGGGAGGATGAGAGTCCTGAAGAACGAGGAGTTAGCTCAAGGTGGAGGAAGCACCAGGGTCAAGGAAATGCAGTCAGTGCTGGGGAGGCAAGAAAGTGCAGCAAGAACCTGAAATCACAGCAAGGCCGGGCTAAGGAGGTTTGTGAACCACAAGAAGGAGGCCAGGCTTTCCCTAAAGGGCAATAGGAGACCACAGAAGACTGGCCACACCTGCAATTCGAACCAGACTTTTGAGCACTCTCAGAATACAGAAATTAGAACATGAACTGACTGTATGTGGGGAGACAGGTCATTTCTCAGGCATAGGCAACAGGGTTTAGTGGCTTGGAGAGGGTGGCAAGAGTAACTAGGATGTCTAAGCAGTGTTGCAAGCCTAACCTGCACACAAATAGGCCCTGCTGCCCCTCCCCCAACCAGCCTGCTCCTCACCCTTGTGGGTAACAGTAACTCACATCATTCTTCCCATTGCTCAGGACACACACAGCCTTCGTGTCATCCTTAATGCCTTTGTCAGCAAATTCTGCCAGCTTTACCTTCCAAATATTCCAGGAGGCCACTTCTTATCGCCTGGTCCAAGACACCGTCATTTATACCAGGATTGCAGCACAAGCTCCCTTCCACCCTGGTCTCCCAGCCCACCTCAGGCTAAATTCACTTTGATGTGCCATTTCCCAGAGTTTGACGGGTCTCTGCCACCTTAGGCCTCTGTAGAATAAAGCAGAATGGCCATCACCTCATCCCAAAACCATTCAGGATGGATGCTGGTCAATGCTGCCCAGATTTACACTGGGGAGTTTGACAATTCTATCTGAGGCACAGCAAAGGGCCTGTCCCTTGGCTCAAGTGGAGTATGTACTCAAATCCTACAGCTTCTAACACAGTCCACCTCGCCACAGTCAGCCTCGCCCAGGCCCTGTTACACCTGCAGGTTCCAGGACTTCACCCCAGACTGCCTGAATAAGTGTCTGGGTACAGCCTGGGATCTGTGTTTAGCCTATGCTTCTCCAATCTGACCCTGTCCCCCCGCAAGAGCTGTCACTGACATGTTTGATTTGCAGGCTCCACATCTCCTCCAGACTGTGGGATGAGTTGGGCCCCCTCCAGCAGGGCCCTGAGCCACTGTGTGAGTCGACCAGTTACAAATACAGCTACTTGTGCTCCCTCACCAGCTCACTCCCCACCTCCCACACACCAGGCATTTGCCGTGGGCACAGGCAGGAAAAGCGAACATTGACTCAAGGCCCACTGAGTGCCAGGCACTGAGCACCAAGATGAAGCTGCTGTCAAGGAGCTCCCAGCCACAGAGAGACAGAAATTCAGTAGGCAAGGCTCCAGGACAGGTGATGGGAGGGAACAGCCAGGGCGAGCAGAGCTTGGGAAGCCCCTGCAGCAGGCGGCAGTCAAGCCTAGTCTTCACACTTAGGGCACATCCAAATCACACAAGACCTCATCTTACACACGGATCCCAGGCTGCACCCAGACACTTACTCAGGCGGTCTGGGGTGGAGTCCTGGAACCCGCAGGTGTAACAGGGCCTGGGTGAGTCTGACTCAGGTGGACTGTGTTAGAAGCTGCAAGGAGAGGAAGGGGCTGAGAGTCATCACCACTTCAGGCTTCCTCAGAGTTCTGGGGAGCTGTGGGTGGGCAGAGGGGTGCAGGAGTGTAGCTAGGGAAGAAAGAACAAGGTCAAAGGGCAGCCCTGCTTGACAGAGGTCCGGATGTGGTGCCTCGGTCTCTGGCAAGTGCGAGTGAGGATACTGTGTGCCTCCCAGTGAAGACTCAGTGAGTGGCACATGATCCTCCTATCACTTTTCTGGAGCAGATAATTGCTTCTTTCAGCCCCCTCAGCTCTCCATTTGCACCTGTTTTCCAGCCGCAATATAACACGAGGCTCCCTGACCTCCAAATCCAGTCTTCCCCTCCACAATGGCCTTACCTAGCCCCACCAGCTGCTGCTCTTTGAGTTACAAGGACTCCTGCCTGTGTCGGCCCTGGGGAATCAGTGCTAAGGGCTCTTATTTCCTTATGTATTGTGAAACCTGCTGCAGGGAGTTTCAGAACAAGAATAAGAAAATCTCAGGAGCTGCCAGGGCCAGACAATGGGCTTGAGGTCAGAGAATTACTGGACGTCAAACTCCAAGGCAAGGACCCTCCCTTCCCGTTTTCTTCCCTCCCCTCCATTGGTGACTTTTCTGCCCCAAGAAAAACTGCTGGGGAAGATTCCCACTGCCCCTGCTAGTCAGCAGAGGCAACAGGGCTCTGCATCCAGTAAGGGGAAGGTGGGATAAAGGCAAGGGAAACAAGGTCCCTTGGGCATTTACCTGGAATGCAGGATGAGGTGTATGCTCTTGGAGAAAGGTGGGCCCATTACAAGGAGAGCAAGAGTAGGGCATGAGAAAGAGGGTGGGATGGACATCACCAAGTAGAGGCCTTGAAGAGATGCGAGGGCTGATGGCCAAGGCCAAGAAGCCAGCCACGGGGGCTGGAAAGAGGTTGCAAAACAAAAGAACTTTGTTTTCTACTTTCCTTAGCTCTTGCTTGACATAATGTCTGATGATTGGGCTTTTCTCTCTGTTTAATGCATGGATATTTTGATAAACAGTACCAATCTTTGTGATTTGTTAATTTAGAAATGATCATTTAGCTCATTCTTTTAGAATTATCTTTACCTATCAACTGAAGGTGAACGTATGCCTCAGTTTACTTTCTTACTGTAAACTCCTTATTCTCTATAAGAGGTCTGTTTCTGGCTGGGTGCAGTGGCTCATACTTGAAATTCCAGCACTTTGGGAGGCCAAGACAGAAGTATTGCTGTAGGCCAGGGGTTCAAGACTAGCCTGGGCAACATAGGGAGACTGCCACACCCCCATCTGTACAAAAAATAAAAATTAGCTGGGCTTGGTAGCACACTGAGACTCCCCAGTAGTCCCAGCTACTGGGGAGGCCGAGGCGGGAGAACTGCTTGAGGCCAGGAGCTTGAGACCAGCGTAGGCAACACAGTGAGATTTTGTCTCTCCACAGTTTTTTTGTTTAAAAAGAGGTCTTCTTCTCTAAATAGTAAGCACATTATTTTAATATTCATCATGCTGAAAAATATTGGGAAAGAGAAAAGCACCCCTGACAATTCAAAACTGGCCTGGCACTCTCAGCCAAGCTCTCGGGTAGGCTTTGGTGCACTCCTGTGGAACATGAAACATTCCACAGGACACCAACACCAGACAATGCCACTCTGTAATTAAGATGAAATGAGAAAAAAAATAATAAGATACTCTGTAGTCTTGTCTGAGCACCAACAGAAACAGGGTCACTGTGCAAGCCACAAAAATGTTAATACCACAGATCCTTCCCCTGACTAATTTGAGTCACTCTGGTCTGTCCCCTCCTGGACAGGATTTATCACCACACCCACTGTAGAATCAGCCCTGCCTCTCAAGAGCAGGTAGCCTAAGCAAAGCCCTGCGTCCTTCAATGCTCCCCAAGGTTACTAACAAGAGTCCTAACCTTGTAGTGAGTTTCCTCTGATGCCCTCTTACTGAGATACCCCACAGTTCCTGTGGGGAGTTCTTCCTCACCACAACAAGGAATAAACCCAATTTGAAGAGTTACAGGTAGGTTTCAGGTGGCCTCTGGCAAGAATAATCCAACAATGCTTTATTATTATTATTATTACTGAGACAGGATCTCATTCTGTTACCCCGGTTGGAGTGCAGTGGTGCGATCACAGCTCACTGCAGCCTCTGCCTTCCAGTCTCCCATGATCCTCCCACCTCAGCACCCCCAAGTACTTGGGACTAGAGGCGTGTGCCACCACACCTGGCTAATTTTTGTAGTTTTTGTAAAGATGAGGCTTCCTATGTTGCCCAGGCTGGTCTTGAACTCCTGGGCTCAAACAATCCATCCACTTCAGCCTCCCAAAGTGTTGGGATTATAAGCATGAGCCACCATGCCCAATCTATGCATTCTTATTCTAGGATCCTGTGTGTTCTTGTTTCCATTTCTAGTTTTTCAAAAAAAAATTTTTGGTTATATATTTTAGCATCAGCATCATAGTTGACCTGACATTTATTTCCTCCTCCATATCAGGCACTGGGCTGGGGCTTGTGATATGAGCATAAACAGAAAGACAAGAATCCTCCCCTCATAACAAATTCCTCCAGGGTCATGGCATGGAGAAGGAAATAGACAAGCTCATGGGAAGCCTACTTGTAAAACCTTGCCAAAAAAATATGAAAAACCCTCTTGCATACCCCTCCTCACATATTCGTGCCAAGAAACCCTGTTAAAGCTCTGGCCTGAGGGAGGTAGGTCCAGCTGATGCTCCCATTATCCCAGGGCCCTGCTCACCCCACCCCGGCCCTCCTGAAGTCTGTCCCTTAGTGCTGAGGCCTTGCCTGGACTAGGGAGAATGCCTGTGGTCAGACGTCCAGTTTCTGGCCAGCACAGAAGGAGCTTGGAAGTCATCACTTGGTCCTAACAAGTAAAAAGCTGAACAGACTGAAAAAAACCAGCAACTCTTCTTGGATCCAGAGAAAAGAGGTCACAGGGCAAACCACTGCCCCCGAAGTATGAGAGACAGGCAGACACAAAGAATCAGGACTTACTTACCAGAGCAGAAACTCATGGGCACCAATGCCAGGGCCGGAAGACGAAACAGTAACTGAAGAACTGCTGGAGGCTCCCCATAGACAAGTATGAGAGTTGAAACCTCCAGGAGACCTCAGTTAAAAGGCGCCCCACACTGTAAGGTGTTTTGCCTCCAGTTCTACCAGGTTCTCAGTGAAGGTCACAGAATAATCCCCTCCTAATTACAGTAGGGGAGGGGAAATGTAGCCATTTTGAAACACACAAGAACATTCCGCTCTTCATCTGGTTTGTCCTCAAGAGAAACTACTTTACTAGAGCCTAACTGACCTGGGGGAAGAGAAATACCTAGCTCCAGCCCCCTCTAGCCCTCCTATCCCACCCAAGGGTGGAAAGAAACTGAAAAGCAGTGGTAAAGTTCATAGCCCAAGGGCACAGGCTCACTAAAAGATAGACCTGGGCTGGTCGAAGTGGCTCGAGCCTGTAATCCCAGCACTTTGGGAGGCTGAGGCAGTTGGATCACCTAAGGTCAGGAGTTTGAGACCAGCCTGGACAACATGGCACAACCCTGTCTCCACTAAAAATACAAAAACAGCCGGGCATGGTTGCACATGTCTGGAGTCCCAACTACCCAGGAGGCTAAGGCAGGAGAATCACTTGAATCCTGGAGGTGGAGGTTGCAGTGAGCCGAGATGGTGCAGCTGCCCTCCAGCCTGGGTGGTGACAGAACAAGAATTCTGTCTCAAAAAAAAAAAAAAAAAAAAAAAGACTGAGACCCAATCATGAAAGCTAGGGGACACTCCTCCTCCCCCACACTTTAATGCCACATCACAAAGGGCCTATTTACCAGAGTTCCTTTTACCTAGTGGTATATGATTTTCTTGTTCAACAACAACAAAAACATTACAAGGCACACTAAAAAGCAAAATGCACGGTTTAGAGAGACAGCACAAGCATTAGAACCACATTCAGATATGTCAGGGATGGTACAATTAACAAAACATGAATTTGAAACAACTCTGAATGATATGCTAAGGCCCTCATGAAAATGTAGACAGCATGCAAGAACAGGTGGTGATGTACAGAGAGATGATAATTCTAAGAAAAAAATAAAAACGAAATGCTAGAGTTCAAACACTAACTGAAGTGAAGAATGTCTTTGGTCTCGTTAATAAACTGGACACAGCTGAGGAAAGAATCACTGAGCTTGAGGACATGTCAATAGGAACTCCTAAAACCCAGAAGAAAAGAAAAAAGACAGGGAAAAGGGACAGAATATTCAAGAACTGTGAGATAATTACAGTAGGTATAACATACGTGAGACGTGAATAGCAGCTGGAGAAAAAGGAGCAGAATAGATGAACCAATGATGAATGAGAATTTCCCCAAATTAGTGTCAGACACCAAACCTGGGATCCAGGAAGCTCACAGAACATTGAGCAGGACAAATGCCAAAACAAAATGAAATAAACCAAGCCAAAACAGAAATATACCTAAATATATTATAGGCAAACTGCAGAAAGAAAGAATGTGGCCCTGACTTCTACCTGGAAAACAAGGAGGAAATGAGAAGCTGAAAGTTGCTAGGCCTGGTGGCTCATGCATGTACTCCCAGCACTTTGGGAGGTGAGTCGGGAGAATTGCTTGAGGCCAGGAGTTTGAGACCAGCCTGGGCAATATGGTGAAAACCCATCTCTACAAAAAATAAAAATTAGCCGGGCATAGGGATGCACAACTGTAGTCCCAGCTGCTCCAGGGGCTTGAGCGGGGAAAGGAAGGCTGAGGTTGCACTGAGCATACATCACACCACTGCACTCCAGCCTGGGCAACAGAGGGAAACCCTGTAGAAAAAGAGGGAGGGGGAGGGGCGAGGGGAGAGGAAGAGGGGAAGGAAGGGAGGAGGGAGGGAGGAAGGAAGGGAGGAGGGAGGGAGGAAGGAAGGAAGGATCAGAGAACCAGAAACTTACCATACCGTACCCTGTCCTGATCAGAGGTCTCACTGGCCAAGGTAGGGATGACATCAGACAAGGAATGTTGGGAATTTCCCATGGTTCCTGATGCCTGGAAGCCACTTGATCCATAGTTTCCACTTAATCTCTTTTATAAATAAACCTCTCTGCTCCTGGGGCCATCAACCTTGGCGAAGCCGCGGCCTCAGTTCCAGATGAAGGCGGCCCAGGTCACAGCCCCCCTTCCGCACGCAAGGGGCGGAACTCAGCGTTGCGCAGAGGATGGCAGACCCCCTCCCGCTCCCTGGCCCTTGGTCCCCCCTTGGTGGCAACGGATGCCAGTGGGTTCGCTCCTGCTGGACGACAACCGCCTCCTGCGGCGGCTTGTCAATCCCTCACACCCCTCCCGGCACTCACCGCCTCGTAAAGGCGCTAAGGGCAGGAGAACAGACTGGAGTGGGGCTGATGGGAGTGCCCCGCAGGGAGACTCTTGGAGCAAACACTGGGGAGAGCTGATGCTGCCCCGCCTCCGGCGTTGGGGAGCTGGCTGTGCCTCTCCAGCCCGGCTTGGTGGGCTTGGTATCTGGAGCCTGGTTGGGCCTGCAGGGGCGGTAGGTGCTAGCTGCAGCCCTGGGGGAAGCAGCGGAAGCCTGGACAGGATTTGGGACAGCTCCCAAGTTAATCACAGAATAAGGCATAGAAGTTATAGAGAATGACTTGAAGAATTGCTTCCTTAAATGACAGACCATTTTATATCATAAATTGTTTTTTTGTGTGTTTTTTTGTTTGTTTGTTTGTTTGTTTGTTTGTTTGTTTTTGAGACGGAGTTTCACTCCTGTTACCCAGGCTGGAGTGCAATGGCGCGATCTCGGCTCACCGCAACCTCCGCCTCCTGGGTTCAGGCAATTCTCCTGCCTCAGCCTCCTGAGTAGCTGGGATTACAGGCATGCACCACCATGCCCAGCTAATGTTTTGTATTTTTAGTAGAGACGGGGTTTCACCATGTTGACCAGGATGGTCTCGATCTCTTGACCTTGTGATCCACCTGCCTCGGCCTCCCAGTGCTGGATTATAGGCTTGAGCCACCGCGCCCAGCACTTATATCCTAAATTGTTTTAAAAATGCATTGATTGGCCAGGTGCGCTGGCTCACGCCTATAATCCCAGCACTTTGGAGGGTGGAGGTGGGTGGATCACAAGGTCAGTAGTTCGAGACCATCCTGGCCAACATGGTGAAAATTAGCTGGGCATGGTGGCACACACTTGTAATCCCAGCTACTTGGGAGGCTGAGGCAGGAGAATCACTTGAACCCAGGAGGCAAAGATTGCAGTGAGTAGAAATCGTACCACTGCACTCCAGCCTGGCAACAGAATGAGACTCCGACTCAAAAAAAAAAAAAAGAAAGAAAGAAAAAATGCATTGATTACTAAAGCACATATGCATTTTCATGAAAAGAGCTCAAACTGTGCCAAAATGGTTAAATGAAGTTTCTCGTTTTATCCCCCTTGAAACCTTGTGAGCTAATATCATTAGCTCCATTGTAAGGTAGCAAATCCTGTTGTTTGAACTTAAAATGTATCCAAAATCTGTCCACATCTGGCCACCTCCTTTATTTCTCTCCTGGTACACATGCCACCATTCTTTCACCTGAATTGCTACAGAGCCTCCCTAGTGAGGCAGCAGCCAGAGAGGTTCTATCAAAACGCAGGGCAGATCCCATCTCCCCTCGCTGGGAACCCTAACTCCTCAGGCTGGCCCACAAGGCTCGGGAGATGTGGGCAGGCTTTTGTGGGCCATCTCTCCTTCTCTCTTCCTGGCTCTCCCACACTGGAACTCATGCTCACCCTTTGCTCAGCTGTCCTCTCCAGAACACTGAATTTTACTGAAACCAATGGCTAACCCAATTAACACTTCAAACTTAAGTGCCTTACTTGCTTTTAGTTGCTTGCTTATAGTTGATCTTAAAATCTGTATAGCTAAGTCACGTAGCCAAACAATACATAATTAGACCCCCATTAGCCTCTGTAGAGATAATATCTGTGACTGTATGCCACTATGGTAATGGTTGCTTGAAGTTGCTTCAGGAACTAGGGGGAAGATCTTGTCCAGTCCAAACTGGTTGGAAACACTGACCCTACAAACAGGCTTGCACGAATGCCCATGAGGTAACCTTTTGACCATGAGAGTGCCAAAAGCTCCTCCCTTGGATCATGGTAACCTCACCATCTTCTGAACATGCAGCCTATGAAGAGCCATGAACCCCGACTATGCTTGTGCACACCACTGACAACCTCATTTTCCCCCAATGCAATCACCTTTCCCCATGGCTGGGACCACCTTGCTCCTCCATCCCATAAATATCCCTGAAACCCCATCTTTGAGGAAGTGGATTTGAAAGGTATTCTCCTACCTCCTTGCTTGGCTGCCTCCTGAATAAACTCTTCCCCTTTTGCAAAACCTGTTTTCACAGTGATTGGCTTGCTGTGTGTGGCTGGCTCAGCATCTATACCAGATTCCAAACTCCCCAGGGCTGGACCATGCCCAGTCCTTCACCATTGTGTGTTCATGCCCACATGGTACACAGTATTTCATGGGATCTCAAGAAGTTATGCTGGTCTCTTGTGAGGGAGCGATTGAATGGAGATTTTGGTCCAGTATTTTCAAGGAGGCATTTGTAGAAGACATTGAACAAAAGATTATTCCCCAAGTCCCTCCAGGGTGCCCTATGATGGAATCTTGATTGAAGTCCATCCCTGCCATCATCTCTTCCTCACATCTCGCTCCCAATGATGTCAATGATAAAGAATAAATCTGCCCCCAAAAGTCCTTGATTGCATGGAATGAGGCACTTTTATCCTCTGTAATTTCTACAATGTTAATGCTTATAGGAAAATTACAAAAACATTCTGGTGTTTTGAGATAACTACATTTAGTCACAATCATTTCACAATGTATGCATATACCAAAACATCACACTGTACACCTTGAATATATGCAATGTTTATTTGTTAATTATACTCCAATAAAGCTGAAAATAATAACTAAAAACATCCTCGCTGTTTTGAGATTTTACGCCTGGATACTTGTATTAATATTTAAAGTATAATTGGGAGAAGGCACAAAACTCTGAATGTTGCTTAAAAATATAAGACACATAAAAATGGAGTTTGTGTTACAGAGAGTAATTAATAATTAGTGAGTGCCAAGAAATGTGGACTTAACTTTGCAGTGGCTGTGATGCTGCAGAAGAGAAGTAACTTTCCCCAAGCTTGCCCAGCTCCTGCATGTCAGACCAGAGCTCTTATTACAGTGAACAATGATCAAAATCAATTTCCACTCCTGGGCAACTTTTATTTTTATTTTTATTTTTATTTTATTTTATTTTTTTATTGCATTTTAGGTTTTGGGGTACATGTGAAGAGCATGCAAGATTGTTGCATAGGTACACACATGGCAGTGTGATTTGCTGCCTTCCTCCCCTTCACCTGTATTTGGCATTTCTCCCCATGCTATCACTCCCCAACTCCCCACCCCTCACTGTCCCTCCCCAATTTCCCCCAACAGACCCCAATGTGTAGTGCTCCTCCCCTCCATGTGTCCATGTGTTCTCATTGTTCAACACCTGCCTATGAGTGGGAACATGCGGTGTTTGATTTTCTGCTCTTGTGTCAGTTTGTTGAGAATGATGGTTTCCAGTTACATCCATGTCCCTACAAAGGACACGAACTCATCGTTTTTGATTGCTGTGTAATATTCCATGGTGTATATGTACCACATTTTCCCTGTCCAGTCTATCATTGATGGGCATTTGGGTTGGTTCCAGGTCTTTGCTATTGTAAACTGTGCTGCAATGAACATTCGTGTGCATGTGTCCTTATAGTAGAATGATTTATAATCCTTTGGATATATACCCAGTAATGGGATTGCTGGGTCAAATGGAATTTCTATTTCTAAGTCCTTAAAGAATCGCCACACTGTCTTCCACAATGG
>NW_016107949.1:300778-318104 GCF_001604975.1 Cebus imitator | reverse complement strand
ATTGGTAGCTTGATGGGAATAGTGTTGAATCTGTAAATTACTTTGGGTAGTATGGCCATTTTCACGATATTGATTCTTCCTAACCATGAACATGGAATGTTTCTCCATCTGTTTGTGTCCTCTATTATTTCGTTGAGCAGTGGCTTGTAGTTCTCCTTGAAGAGGTCATTTATGTTCCTTGTTAGTTATATTCCTAGACATTTTATTCTCTTTGTAGCAATTGTGAATGGCAGTTCATTCTTGATTTGGCTCTCTTTAAGTCTGTTATTAGTGTATAGGAATGGTTGTGATTTTTGCACATTGATTTTGTATCCTGAGACTTTGCTGAACTTGCTTACCAGTTTCAAGAGATTTGGGGCTGAGACGGTGGGGTCTTCTAGATATACAATCATATCGTCTGCAAATAGAGACCATTTGACTTCCTCCTTTCCTATTTGAATGCCCTTTATTTCTTTTTCTTGCCTGATTGCTCTGGCTAGAACTTCCAGTACTATTTTGTATAGGAGTGGTAAGAGAGGGCATCCTTTTCTAGTTCCCGATTTCAAAGGGAATGCTTCCAGTTTTTGCCATTCAGTATGATATTGGCTGTTGGTTTGTCGTAAATAGCTTTTATTATTTTGATATATGTTCCTTCAATACCTAGTTTATTGAGGGTTTTTAGCATAAAGGGCTGTTGAATTTTGTCAAAGGCCTTCCCTGCATCAATTGAGATAATCAAGTGGTTTTTGTCTTTGGTTCTGTTTATGTGGTGAATTACGTTTATAGACTTGCGTATGTTGAACCAGCCTTGCCTCCCTGGGATGAAGCCTACTTGATCATGGTGGATAAGGTTTTTGATGTGCTGTTACAATCGGCTTGTCAGTATTTTATTGAAGATTTTTGCATCTATGTTCATCACGGATATTGGCCTGAAGTTTTCTTTTCTTGTTGAGTCTCTGCTGAGTTTTGGTATCAGGATGATGTTGGTGTCATAAAATGATTTGGGAAGGATTCCCTCTTTTTGGATTATTTGGAATAGTTTCAGAAGGAGTGGTACCAGCTCCTCTTTGTATGTCTGGTAAATTCGGCTGTGAACCCGTCTGGGCCTGGGCTTTTTTTTGGTTGGTAGGCTCTTAATTGCTGCCTCAACTTCAGAGCTTGTTATTGGTCTATTCAGGGTTTCAATTTCTTCCTGGTTTAGGCTTGGGAGGATGCAAGTGTCCAGGAATTTATCCATTTCTTCCAGGTTTATTAGTTTATGTGCATATAGTTGTTTGTAATAATCTCTGATGATGGTTTGAATTTCTGTGGAATCTGTGGTGATATCCCCTTTATCGTTTTTTATTGCATCAATTTGGTTATTCTCTCTTTTCTTTTTTATTAATCTGGCTAGTGGTCTATTTTGTTGATCTTTTCGAAAAACCAGCTCCTGGATTTATTGATTTTTTGAAGGGTTTTTTGTGTCTCTATCTCTTTCAGTTCTGCTCTGATCTTAGTTATTTCTTGTCTTCTGCTAGGTTTTGAGGTTTTTTGATCTTGCTCCTCTAGCTCTTTCAATTTTGATGCTAGGGTGTCAATTTTAGATCTCTCCTTCTTCTCATGTGGGCACTTATTGCTATATATTTTCCTCTAGGGACTGCTTTAAATGTGTCTCCTGGGCCACTTTTAACATGCAATCCAACAGAAACGCTGTGCCTTCCTACTCTATTATTTCCAATTTAAGTAAAATATCTGCTAGGTTTTAGATTTCCAATGGACCTTGGTTCCTTGGAAACAGTGGTTCTCAGTGGGGATAAGATTCATTAATTAAGTACCATTGGCTAACCTGGCATCTTCCTTCCAAGTGCCAAACTAAGAAGCATAGAGGGAGACAAACAGAGCATTGCAGCGGGAATACATGTGCCCTGGTAAACTACGCATTCAGAGAGGTAAAAAAATCAAAAAGATTTTTTTTCTTTTTTTTTTTTAATTCAGTCCCTGTAGAGACTGCCAAAAATTGCCAATGTTGACTATATTTCAAGTCGTCATGGTGGAGTATTGGGAAAAGTTTTCAGTTAGCAATAATCACACCTCAAATAAACCTCACTGGCTATGATACTGCATTGTGCAAAGCTACCACAAAGATTCTTAAAGAAAAAATGAGACAGTTTACATAATTGTTTTGAGGTAATTCTGGCTTCAAGGATCAATAACAAGGGTGGTACCAGTTAGAGGCTGGACAGGCAGTTGCTGGGCAGCTGTCTTCACAGATTCTTATCGTGTAGGCTGTAATGGTCTTTGTGCAAGGTTGTGGCTTTGCAGTCTTTTGTGGTAGTTTCTGTTATCAGGTATCCATTCATAAGAACTCTCCCTTCATGGCCTTCCCAGGCTCTATTTGTCAGGGTTTTTAAAGCAAGTGACCCCATTTTGGTTCTGTCAACTTTCACACCAGCATCCTAAATGTTTGCAGCTTACACAGCTCACAGCCTTGCCCCAACCACCCAGAGAGGTCCAGTAAGAGCAGACAAGAGGAGCAGAAGCAGTGAGGGTCTGGGCAGAGGAAGGGGCAGAGCAGAGAGGAAGCCCTAGAGAGCGGGCGGCTGTACCTCTCATCAATCCAGCACCATCGGCAGGGCCAGTGTTACCTCTCTGTTCCTCAGCCTGTAAATGAGTGGGCTGAACATGGGTCGAGGACAGTGCAGAAGATGGAGGTGTCCTGGTCTCCCACTGGGTCCCCCATAGTAGAGACCCACCACGGCCAGGTGGGAGAGATGGAGGTGTCCTGGTCTCCCAGAAGATGGAGGTGTAGAGGCCCACCACAGCCAGGTGGGAGAAGCAGGGGGTTAGGACCTTCTGCTCGGCCTGGGTGGACAACAACTTCATCACAGCCGTGAACCAGGCATGACGCCATGATGATCCCTTTTTCTTTCTTCCAAGCTGCCGGAGATTACCACTTGATTCACAGGAATAAGCAGGGTTAGCCTAAAACGTAGGCATAAAGCTTAAAGAAAATTAATGAGACTAGGATTTAATGACAAATGTGTGATAAGCTTTGAAGCACAATTTCTCTATCCAGTCCTCATTTTTGATAAAAACAAATTATGATACGAATAATTTGTTTTTTATCAAAAATGAGGACTGCAGAGAGAAATTGTGCTTCAAAGCTTATCACATATTTGTCATTAAATCCTAGTCTCATTAATTGTTTTTAAGCTTTTTGCCTACATTTTAGACTAACTCTGCTTGATTATTTGCATAAAGTGCCACAAGAATGGTTATTTCTACATAGGCCTTTTGGATTGGCTTTGACGAAACTCTGTTCCACAAGGAATCTCAAATATGACCTTTAAAGCCAAGCCCAGCCATGGATTTGTATCCTCAAATACCTGTGAGTTGGGTGATCCTCTCCTCTTGAGGTCCCCAGATAAACTCAGAGCTCCCAGACCTGTTAGAAAGTGGCATTCTTCACTGACCACAGGTTAAGAACCATGTGTGGAGACTGTAGACAAGGTATGAGGCAAGTTCTCCCTAAGGGGATTTTATTGGCTCTGCATGCCAAGCTTGATTCCTTAAAAGGAAGCACACCCTTTCAGTCAAAGCCTCAGTAAAATAACCAGTTTTTCCAATTGTGTCCTATTGACAAAGAAAAATGGATTACCATTGCACTGATGCAAACAACTATATTGCAATAAGTTAAGAGTATTCACAGGTAGTCTCCAAATTCTAGAGGAACCTGCCAGAGAAAAATAAACATGCTCCAAATTTTGTTCACAGTAGTATACCTTACTCAATTACTAAAAGCCATAAATGGTTTGAAATAAGTTTCCTTGACTCTGAGAAACAAAATAAGAATCAGCAATATTCCAAGCAAAGGTTAAAAAGGTTGGCTTTAACTTTCTGAGTGTGGTCCATTTAGTTAACTCTTTTTTTGCTTGATCTTTGTGAACATGTCAGTTCTTTATGAGTCCCATACACTCGTTCTCTATTCCAATGTTACAATCTTCAAAGCTATTAAAAACATGCATTTGAGAACACCTGTTAAGTCCTTAATATAGCTTGATTATAAACCATCTTTTGAGAAGGAAAAAAGCAAGACAACAATTGTCTATGAATGACAAAATTCCAGGGTAGTTACAGTTAAAAACATGACTGACAAAGAAGTTTATTTATCTTCAGGGTTTATAACAACTTAATTATGATTGACAGTATACACATCAGAATTTTAGAAAGCTCATACAATTTTGGAATATATATTAGTATTATTCACCAAAATATAACATAAAG
This sequence comes from Cebus imitator, assembly GCF_001604975.1. Taxonomy (NCBI): domain Eukaryota; kingdom Metazoa; phylum Chordata; class Mammalia; order Primates; family Cebidae; genus Cebus; species Cebus imitator. Next base: position 313,862 of record NW_016107949.1, on the reverse strand, counting down.
AAGATTGAGCATCATTTTGGAAATCTCATGTGACTAAACATGCCAAATAATCCTGTTTACCTCTTTTCTGAAGAGGCACTCTGAACCATCCAAAAAGCCAGGCATCAGGAAGGACAATTTCCAGATTGCCATAAATTATTTGGCCAAAATGATGACTCAGAAGGCAAAAACCTTTCATTAGCCTTTACTATGACATGAAAATCCCTTTCAAAGCCAAATTTACCCTTACTTTAGTTTGTGAATGTTAACTCCAATTAGTTTAAATGCAACTATATAAATCATCTGTCTAATCCCAACCAATTTGATCATGAGGTAAAATCTTGACAAACATTTTATAACCCTTTTACTAAAGGGCAGATTAGTGTCTCATAGTCTCATTGCTATGTTTTTATTTCAATGCTCAGATTTTTGGCCTTTGAACTTTGCAAAAAGTAACCTCATAGGTAAAACAAATGAGCCTTAATTAGGTTATGACTTAACTTTGAGTGTACAAAGTATTTTCAAAGGAGTGATAGACAGCTTTTTGTTGGAAATATATGCTGAGTGCCGCAAAGAAAAATTAGCAGTGAGACAAAGGATCTTTCAGTAATGCAATTTTTACTTCCTGGACGGCAGGAAGGGTATTCTGACTAGCTATCTTGCCATAAGAGTACAATAAACAAAGGAAAACACACAAATTTATACCTTGCACTTTTGAGGTTGTCCTTACTGCTATGTCTGATCTCTGTTAGCTGGAGCCAGACCTCACAATCTAAACAAAACCCACTTGGCTAACAACTTCAAACTTATCTAAACAGGTAAAAGCAATGGAGAGCTGGGACATGCCTGAGGACATGTCCAGCAGATGTCTTGGTTAAAGTACAAGGACATAGAATGTACTTCATGCCTGTAAGCATGGCATGTCTAACAGCTACATAGGATAGGGCTTAACAAAGTTATTAGCACACTTATTCTTTAACAAGAAAGGAGACTTTAAAAAGGAACTTTTCTACTTCCCACATTTTGAAGCTGCCATTGCAAAATTGTGACTGAGACAGTGAAAGAGATCCAACTCAAAACAACTTGATTTTTTTTCCAGCCCGCAAACAGTCCTTGCCCATCCCTGAGCATAGGCTGAACCAGCCTTGTGAGGAGCCTGGTTTACAGTTTTTAGTTTAAAGCAAAGGTGATAACAGCTCCTTCTTAAGATATACTTTCCTTTTGCCTGGGGAGGAGGACAAGAAACTAGCCATAAGATTAGAAACCATGGCTTAGGAGTCATGCAGCTGGAGGCTACAAGATTTTGACCCTCCCTAAACCGCTCTCAAGAACAGTGCTTAAGATATTTTGTAAACCCTGCCTTTGATGGGTCAGCTAGCACCACCCAGATTGACAAACTGCCTTATCTGATTTTGTGGCCCTCACCCAGGAACTGACTTAGTAAGAAGACAGCCACCATTGTCAAATGATGGAGACTAAAACAAAGTATTGCCATGCTGTTACAGGTCATATTCCCAGGGACATGAAACAAGATGGAGGCCTGAAGCCAAGTTTGTTACTGACTATTTTATTGGGTTGGCTTGAACAGCAAGCTTATGGCCCTTGCTAAAACATTTACCTGTAGAAAAATGGTCCTGGTTAACTTCCGGTCTTAAAATCCCCTTATTAGTTAAGCCTTAAAGGAATGTAGGAACCAAGTGAGTGCCCATTTTCTTGCCAATGGGACAATATCAAGACTGAAATTTGGCTACGGAAGACATCTTACTCCTAACTGCTAAAGGCAGAAACTTCCCATTCCCAGGAGAGGCCTAGAGCCTGATTTCTACCAGGTGGTTTAGAAACACCATGTGTTCACCAGGGAAACTGTAGAGAGAGAGACATTTATTGAGTTACTGCCTGCCACGATTCACGATCTTTTCTGACAGACCTGTTTCCCTGAACTGTAAAGATTCCTGCACATTAGACACACAGAGAGAGGGTAAAAAACTGCAGATAGAAAGAGAAAGAAAGTTTGGCAACAGGGTAGCTGGAAGAGAGCCTTGAGTTTAAAGAACCGATTTAAAGTTGAGGTCCACTCCATATGCACCAGTCTGTTGAGTGAATTTCATTTCCTAGCCCATGCACCAAAATGATACAGCTCCAATGAGTGGAGGAACACCAGGGCTCTTGTCTTGAGTCCAATTAGATAAAATGACACAGACACACATGGAATGGTTTTAAGGAGCGTAGAGTTTAGTAAGCAAGAAAGAAGGAAGAAAGCAGAAGGAAGACACCCGCCTCCATACAGAGACAGAGGGAGGGGGATTCCAAAGTCGGAACAGGAGACCCCAAGTGGGACAGAAACCACCCAGGTATATGTAGAGGCTGGAGGGAGGAGGTGATGTCTGATTTGCATAGGACTCAAGGAATTGGTTGGCCAGGCATGTCATTCACATAGCCTGTGAGAAAACTGGTCCTCCCACCCTAGCCTTTTATTAGGCAAATGCAGGATGCCAGGATGTCCTACACACGTGGGGAGATGTGGGCGTGGCCATGCTGCCAGGCACATGTGGGGCAAGGGCAAGAGGGCCGTGGGATCACCAGGTTTGGGTGAACCCAGTTTCTAATGGCCAGCATTTGCGTATCAGTTGCTGGCCCAGTTCTAAGAGCCAGGGCTTTCCAGATAGAAAAGAAAAATTTCTGGAACTGCATTAAAAAACGAAAGCTTTGCAAAGACTTCTTTTCCTCTCTATCTGCCTAAAATAATAACTCCTACCACACCATCAGCCTTCCATAACTTTTCTCTAAGACAGCCCCACACTCCTCTTCCTTTCTGTAGCTCAGGATGCATAAGCTTCAATCATCTGACCCATCTTTGGGTCTCATGTTTTGTAAATCTCCCAAGTGTATATAATTAAACATGTCTTTTCTGTTAATCTGTCTTATGTCAATTTAATTTGAAGCCCAGACAAAGAATCTAGGAAGGTGGAGGGAAGCCACTTTTTTCTCCCCTGCAACCCTCACCTCACTCATGGAGGCAGTGAGGGAACAGGATGCCTACTGAGTGTCACAGTGAGAATCTGCCTACACTCAAGGTTTTGTTAATGCATGACTAACAGGAAGTGCAGTGCAGTCAGTTATTCTGTGGACCTTGTCACCAGTTGATGGCCTATACTTTTAGGTACTCAGTCATTGGTTATTCACTGTTCATTCAACAAATACTTGCTGAACACTGTGGAAAGAAATGAGGACCAACCAAATGAGAAAATCAAAGGCTATTTATCCAGAGTTCATTGTAGTAAAGGAGTCAGCCACTGCCACTTGTACTTTGTCAGAGAAGAGGAAAAGCTTTCAAGTGTAAAAAGAAGCCTCAGGTGTGCTCTGATGAGAGGCTGTGGCTGTGGGGGTGCTGGAGGTGGCCTAACTAGGAGCAATGTGTCTCACCATGTTATGGGATCTCTGTGGTGTCGATAGGTAATGGTGCCTTCACAGGAGTTGTCTTGCATCTAGGAATAATGAGGTACACAGACAAGTGAAGGGTGAAGAAGAGTTGCATTTAGTGTTAGAACACCTCAAGAGGAGTGGGTAGCTCCTCTCTGTAAGCAGGTCATCCAGTCAAGTGTTCAGCTCTTAGCAGAGAAGAGGCCCTGGATAAGGTGACTCAGAGGATGCCCTGGAGAGGGTGGCTCCTCTCCTCTCCATAGGGACGATGTCTCTGCATGTCTCTGAAGCTCTCAGCAAAGAGGATACTCCTCTCTGCAGCCAAGGATATTCCTTTCTGAAGCCGACCTCGATTATCGGTCCCATTGTCTCACTGCCCTCTTCGTTCTCTGGCCATCCTCTACTCTGCTCTGGCTGAGCCCAGGGCTTTTAAGGATCTCAGAGGGGGAAAAGTGTATGCTGACTGGCCCATGGGTAGCCATGCAGGGACCAGAAAAGGCACCACGAATCTCTGCTGTGGTCCACTGGACTGACAGCCCAGGCCCCCAGCCTTCAGATGCTCCCTGGCCTGAAGGTGGGGTCTTTCTGGGGACATGCCTCCTTCCACCCGGGACTCTGTCTGCCTTCTGCTGCTATTCATGACCTTGGGGCTTGGCCCCAACCCGCTCTGAGATCAGAGAAGACACTGGGAGTGGAGAAGCCAAGCAGACACTCCTGAACCTGTAGAGATGGGGTGGTCCTTCCTAGAGCTCCTAAGGGTGCAGGTTGCAGAGACATCCAGCTCCTGCACCTAGGAGGGTGGCTGCAGCCACACCCACACTGGAAAGACAGATCCTGACTGCTCCTGGCCCTCCCCAAAGAGCACAGGGATGGCATTTGGAAGGGAAGCTAAACATCATCTTCATCATCATTCCAGCAACTGTGTCACAAGGTACTGTTTCTTTAAGACCTCCTTCTCCTAAGCTCTTTGTCCAGGTCCAGCACTCATGACCATAAAAGTTGATACTTATCTAGTACTTACTGTGGGGCCTGCACTAAGTGCCTGTCATACACTAACTCACTTTACCTCCACAACCCATAAAGTACTATCATTATCCCCATCTTATGATGAGGTGACTAAAAGGCACAGAGAGGTTCATGACTTTCCCCTATAGCTGGGACTATAGGCGTGTGCCATCACGCCCAGCTAATTTTTGTATTTTTAGTAGAGACAGGGTTTCACCATGTTGGTAAGGCTGGTCTTGAATTCCTGGCCTTACGTGATCCACTCGCCTCAGCTTCCCAAAGTGCTGGGATTACAGGCATGAGCCACCACGCCTGGTCCAAAATTAAATTTTTTAAATGATGGATATTATAATATAGAAATGCTACACTCTGCAAAAAAAAAAAAAAAAAAAAAATCAATGTCATGCATACATTCAGCCATATGCAGAGCCAAGCCTGTATGAGGTTGGTATTATCATTCCCATTTTGGATATAAAGAATCTTAAGACTCATATCCAAAATGGGATATCATTCCCATGCCGTGTTCTTAATCACTGACAGGGTTTGAAACACTTCTCAGTTGCTACACTTCCTGCCTTCCAAACAGTTATTCTTTTCTTCCACATACTGCAGTGCAATGAATGGCACAATCTCGGCTTACTGCAACCTTATGAGAAAGTTAACCATATGAGAAAGTTATTTCAATATTCAGGCAATTTTTCCTAAAGAGAAACAAATGATCTATCTATATATATATTTTTGTCCAAGTATGTATCACAGACAGTGTATAAAAAGTAGGCTGGGCGCGGTGGCTCACTCCCAGCACTTTGGGAGGCCGAGGCAAGTGGATGGCCTGAAGTCAGGAGTTTGAGACCAGCCTGGCCAACATAGTTAAACCCTGTCTCTACTAAAAGTACAAAAAATTAGCCCAGTGTGATGGCAGGCACCTGTAATTTCAGCTACTTGGAGGCTGAGGCAGAGAATCACTTGAACCCTGGAGGCCCTGGAGGCGGAGGTTACAGTGAGCTGAGATCACACCACTGCACTCCAGTCTGGTGACAGAACGGGCTCCATCTCAAAAAAAAAAAAAAAAAGGTAGATACTCTATGTAAATGATACTGATTTTTAATACTGGCACATATGTTAACATTTAAATAACAATCCATATAATGCTTATATGCATAACATGTACTAGCACTATGATATTAAGACAGTTACAATTTTATCAAAGTAATAACTAGGATTACTACATGAACTATAATTCTTTTTGTCAATTCAATCAGGCTTCAAAATTTCAAAAGAAGTTTAATTTGCTTCCTTGATTGATTTATTCATTATTTATACCTTGTCTATTAAAAAAAAGATTTAATGCAACTCTCACACACACAAAAGAGACCCATAGAGTCATTAAAGCAAGGATGAAAGAACAATTGTCATGCAATAAAAAGGACCAGAGAGTTATGCCAAAACCTTAGATTAAAGAAAATTACTGTGATCAGGCATGCTTTAGCTGTGAGCTTCTAGATATCAAAACAAAAACAAATGAGCACATAAAAATATAGTTCTCTAAAATAAAAAGAATACTAAATTTTTTTTAGAAAAGTCACGTTTGTACAGTGAAATTTAAAATATTTTGACTTGTATGTGGAAAGAGGTAGGAATCAAGATTAATATTTTTTCTTTATGAATATTCAATGAACCCAGCACCATTTTCAGAATATACCCACTTCAGGCCCGGCATGGTAGCTCACACCTGTAACCCCAGCACTTTGGGAGGCTGAGGTGGGAGGATCACTTGAGGCCAGGAATTCGAAACCAGCCTGGCCAACATGGTGAGACCTCATCTCGACTAAAAATACAAAAATTAGCTGGGCACGGTGGCACATGCCTGTAATCCCAGCTACTCAGGAGGTTGAGGCAGAGGAATTGCTTGAACCCAGAGGGTGGAGGTTACAGTGAGCCGGGATCATGCCACTGCACTCCAGTCTGGGAGACAGAGTGAAACCATGTCTCAAAAAAAAAAAAAAAAAAGAATATATCCACTTTTCATATGCCCACTGCACTGCAGGGTTCTCTCTGCCGTAAGTCAATTGATCTATGTCAGTAGGTCACTTTCTGAACTTTTTATTATGTTTCAGTGTTCTATTTATTCATGTTTGAACCAATAACATATTTTCTCAATTATTCTAGCATTATATAGCATTGAAAGTTCACCAGCTCTGTTCTTATTCTTCAAGATTTCTTGGCTTTTCTTGAATCTTTTCTTTTTAAACATTTTAGAGTCAACTTATTGATTCAAAATGCTGTAGGGATCTTAATTATGAGTAAGTTAGAACTATATATCACTCCCAGTTATGGCAATGGTATATGCCTCCAGTTCTTTAGGTCTTCTTTAGTTTTTCTCAATATTTTGAGTTTTAATTAGATGCATTATATTTGTATTTTGAGGTTTTAATTAGATGCATTATATTTATATTAATTAGATGCATCTAATTTGTCTTTTATATTTCATAGGTCTCTAATGTGATTGTAAATGATATATTTTAAAAATCCATTTTTCTGCTTGTTTCTCATATACAGAAATACAATTACTCTGTTTATTGATATAGTACCCAGTGACCTTGCTAAAGTTACTTATTAATTCAAATAGTGTGTAGCTTCTTTTAGATTCCCTAGATAAATAATCATGTCATCTAGGAATAATAGCAGTTTTACATCTTTATTTCCAGTAAGTCTTTCTCTTAACTGATTGCCCTGGAGGACAGGGCCTCCAGAGCAATATTGAAAAGACAGGGCGATAGCAGCATCCTTGGCTTCTTTTCCTGATCTCAGGGGATACTTTCAGCATTTTATCACCAAGTGTGATGTTTGCTATATGTACACTTATAGACTGTCTTTAAGAAATCAGATTTAAGAAGTTATCTTATTTCCTCATTTGCTAAAAAAAAAAAAAAGTGTGTATATGTGTGGGTGTGTTTTACTATAAAAAGTTGAATTTTATCACATACTTGTTTGCATCTATTAATATGATCATATAGTTTCGCCCTTTTTTCTCTAATAACATGGTGCACAACACTGATTAGTTTTCAGTTGCAAAACCATGTTTAAATTCCTGTTATAAATCCTCCTGGAAAAGGCATATTATTCTTTATCTTAATTGCTATATAGATACTAGATTTAAATGTGAAAGATAAGACAATAAGGGTTTTAGAAAAAAAGTGAATATATTCTTGGTCTTGAGTGGGCAAAGGATTCTCAATAGGGCTCAAAAAGGTTTAACACAAAGATAAAAATTGATACAGTCAACCATATTAAAATTGAGGACCTCTTCACTGAAAGACATTACTGACAGAGTGTAACTGTATGTCACAGTGTGGGAGAAAATATTTGTAATACGTATATCTTTAAAAAAATGATATTCAGAGTGTAGAAAGAAATTTTACAGACAAATAATAAAAAGCAGAATATCTATATTAAGAATAGTCACATTACTGGAATAAGAATTTCACAAAAGAGAAAATCCAAATGACAATAAACACAGGAAAATGAAATGGATGTCATTATTTTTAGAATAGTACAAATTAAAAAATCACAATGAGATAATGTTATACACACACCCCAGGATGGCTAAAATGAAGAATACGCACAAAATCTGATGTTTTCAAGGACAGAGCAACTGGAGTATTGCTTATAAAAGTAAACATTTATGCAAACACTTTTGGAAATCTCAGAGTACCTTACTAAATGTGAATGTCTGCATGCCACATGATGCAGAACTTGTACTATTCCTGCATAGAAACATACAGTGTACTTACAAAGTCTTTGTAAAGAAATATTCAAAGCAGCATTATGCATACAAGCCAAAAACTGAAACCTACTCCAATAGCTACTACAGTAGCCAGCTGCCATGTCATGAAAAGGGCCATGAAGATGGTCTCTGAACAATATGATGAACTGTTGTTTGATGATAGTTTCTTAAAAGTACATATCGACTTTACATGTTACCATTTCTTATACTGATTTTTGATTTAAAAAAATTAAACAAAAAATAGTAAATTATTGTGCCCTGAAGGCAATTCTCTAGGAAATTAATGAGGTCTCAGTATATAGTTTTCTAACAATCAGATTTAATTCTGAGATAGGATTAGCAGTGTTTCTCTAACTTTAATAATCATAAACCTGCCTAGGAGATCAACATAAAATGAAAATAACACTGCCTGTACTCCCAAAGAATCTAATTCAGCAGGACCGATGAAGGGCCAATGATTTGTATTTTTAACAGATATTCCAGTGACAACACTTTGTAAAATACTGAAATAAAACTGTACAGATGTTTATTGCAAGTTCTAATATGTAAGCATGTTTCTTAATTCAAAGCAGAAGTTTATCTGCACATACATAAGATATTTGGTACTTTCTTTTTTAACTTATCTCAAAATGGGAGTAAACAAAATATAAAGCTTGAATACGGATGCTCATATTTTGAATACCTTTGGAAAATAAGATATGAACTAAAAAGAATCACATATAGTTTACTGACTCTAAAATAAAACTTCTGTAAGCAGAGGGTTGGGTTACATCTATAAAAGTTGTACAATCAAATTTCACTCTAATGTGAACATCTCCTCTCTACACATGCACACACTTAAATGCAGTCCAAATACGCAACTTTGGATCCTCAATGAACGATAAACAAATTAAACAAAGTAAAAAACAAAAAACAAATTTCAGTAAGATTGCTTTGGTTTCTTAGGACTTTATGTTGTATCTTTCACTACAGCTCACAAATCTTCATTTGGCTATGGAAGTGATCATGGCATGGAAGACATGATCCTGACTTGGAGGAAAGAATAAGCAAAGCTCTCAAAGGACAAATGTCCAGATAACCTGTTTTCATGCAAATGTACTCATAAACAAAGCAAGGCAAAATGAATTCTGAAGACATAAGATACTGCTGGAAATAACACACAACAGTAATAAACCATGGGTAGCTACAGGAGCAGGCATACCACTTACTTTACCAAATGGGATTTATCTTTCCTCTGTAGTCTCCTCCTAATAATAGGACCCCCAAAGTGAAGTCTGTCTAGATTTATAAAGTAAGTAAAAATGGGGAGATTCCAGATCTTTATGCATACCAGAAGCTCTGTCATCATGCAACAGCTTGCTGGGCAAAGGATGTGGCTACCTCTGTTTTCTGTACATTAGCCAGGCCTGTTGGTGCTCTTTAAATTCTTAATGACGATGACAACACTGCAACTGATGGAGGATTAGAAATGCAGCTATCCCAGGTACGAAATGAGAGGCCAGATTTTGAGCCCCCTATTGCTAAGCCTATGGATATTTTATCAGAACAGCCACATAAAGAAATGCATAAACATGCTTATTAACATTCTCACCCAAATTTCTCTTCCGTAGTATAACTAGTTGGCTGCAGTAAGGCAAGTGATTTCTCCTCCTCTGGGCAGTGACCTTTGGAATAATTAGCAACCTGAGAAAATAACCATAAGGTGGTACCTCAGAGTGCTAAAGAATAACGAGGATGGGCCGGGCATGGTGGCTCACACCTGTAATCCTAGCACTTTGGGAGGCCAAGGTGGGTGGATCATAAGGCTGAGAGATCAAGACCATGCTGGCCAACATGATGAAACCCTGTCTCTACTAAAAATACAAAACTTAGTCAGGCGTGGTGGCATGAGCCTGTAGTCCCAGCTACTCAGGAGGCTGAGGCAGGAGAATCGCTTAAACCCAGGAAGTGAAGGTTGCAGTGAGCTGAGATCGAGCCACTGCACTCCAGCCTGGGCGACAGAGTGAGACTGTCTCAAAGAGAGAAAGAAAGAAAGAAAGAAAAGGATAACAAAGATGCCGGCATGCTGCAGAAGTGAAGTAGGAAATGTGTACATAAACATACACATATAAATACATATATATCAATATATGCATGCATATACATACATATATAAACACATACATGAAAGAAAGCAAGAAGAAATACTTTGGGAACATGCTATTTTAGAAATCAAGGCTCCATTAAATAGGGAAACTACATCTGTATCAAGCCAAATGTTGCAGAAATGTATTAACCAGTACAGAACATCAATATGGAGTTGTATAGTTATGTTTCTTAAATGCTAATAGATAACTTCATGGAGGGTTAGAGCTTATTCAAAAACCTCTCATCTCACTTTTGACCTATGATTCTTACCATGAGTGAGTTGGTGTAATCCAATATAGGAGGGGACCTCAGTATTGCCCCTTTTAATCTGGAAAAGCAATTGGGGTTGATTGACTGTAAAACAGACCCCAATTCTGTACCCAGCCAGTATTCTTTCTTTTTGCAATGTGGCTTTCAACTCCTGCCTTGAAGTGGTGGAGCTTATTTTCTCAACACTTGAATCTGGGCTAGGTGTGTAACTTGCTTTGGCCGAAAGACTGCAGCAAGAGGTGATGATGTGACAGTTCTGAGACCAGCCAGCCACATCTTGAACCAGCAAGACACAGCTGATGTGTCAGTTGACCACAGACATATGAGAGTCCAGAGTCTGGCCTAGACCAGCACAGCTGCCCAGTTTATTCATTGATTCATAAGAAATAATAAATAGTTTTTGTTTTATGTCATTAAATTTGGGGATAATGTGTGACACAGCAATAGCTCCACAGTTTTGCTCAACATTATGCTGACTATATTCCCTACTTAAGTAAAGGATATTTTTGGGTCTTAGATTATAGCCATCATTATCATTTTCGCTATCTCATGTGAGGAGCAGTTCTTAGTACTCCATGCAATTACTATAATTCGTGGCTTTAGGAATCCATATTTCTGGTATAGCATTTTACCTAAATGAAAGGTCTGGTTCTAACTATGGAGACATTAGTTTCTTGTCATTAACCCTTTGCATTAAAAAAGATACCTCAAAGGAGCAGCAAGCAGCTACCACACAAGGCAGTGGGAAGATAAAAAGTGATCTAGTCATGGAATTTGGATGAAAAGTGCATTGCAGCTGGGTGCGATGGCTCACGCCAGCACTTTGGGAGGCCGAGGCGGGTGGATTTCTGGAGGTCAGGAGTACAAGCCCAGCCTGACCAATATGGTGAAACCCAGTCTCTACTAAAAATACAAAAATTAGCCAGACATGGTGGTGTGTTCCTGTAATCCCATGTACTCAGGAGGCTGAGGCAGGAGACTCTCTTGAACCCAGGAGGCAGAGATTGCAGTAAACCGAGATCGTGCCATTGCACTCCAGCCTGGGCAATAGTGCAAGACTCTGTCTTAAATAAATAAATAAAATACTACTTTGCATACAGATTATAGAATGCTTTGCCTTGGAGACCATTTTCATGTGCTGTATGCCAGGATCAAGAGAAAACAGGCAAAGCTGACCGGCAGACTCTTTATTTCAAGTTCCAGAATTCCAAGAAGAAACGATAATTTCCCCTAAAGCATGTTTTACAAAGAAAGAAAACCAGTAAACATTTGGGGATAGATTTTCATGCATCTACAATGAGAGAAATACTCCTTGGAAGACATAGAAATTATAATTTCCCCCAAAATTGGTAGTATAAATAACTATAAGAATTTGCATAATCATGCTAAGTAATATAGTATAGTTTACTGAATTATGTTTCTTTTTAAGGTTTTGGAAAATGATATCCGGATACTTCAAAAAACAATTGGTATAGTAATAGTTACTGGTTGTTGATGATGTACCTTGTGAAGATTTTTTAATATTGTAACCCTGGTGTGTACAACAATCCATCAATATAGGCATTATTGTTATTCTGATTCAAAAGATGAGGAATGTGAAAGAAAAATAATACATAATTCACCAGAGGTCACATTTGAATACATTAATGATATAAATAGTTTTCATCTGAACAATTTTAATGCTTTTTTTTGCTTCTTTTCACATGTATTATTATTTGTTTTTGTTGCTGGCTCTGTGAACACATCAGATCCAGAATTACTTAAGAATCAAAACAGAGAGAGTAGGGGGCTGTAGTCGGGGGTGGTGGGAGAAGGAGGAGGCGGCGAATCACTTACAAATGGCGCCGAAGCAGGACCCGAAGCCTAAATTCCAGGAGGGTGAGCGAGTGCTGTGCTTTCATGGGCCTCTTCTGTATGAAGCAAAGTGTGTAAAGGTTGCCATAAAGGACAAACAAGTGAAATACTTCATACATTACAGTGGTTGGAATAAAAATTGGGATGAGTGGGTTCCGGAGAGCCGAGTACTCAAATATGTGGACACCAATTTGCAGAAACAGCGAGAACTTCAAAAAGCCAATCAGGAGCAGTATGCAGAAGGGAAGATGAGAGGGGTTGCCCCAGGAAAGAATACATCTGGTCTGCAACAGAAAAATGTTGAAGTGAAAACAAAAAAGAACAAACAGAAAACACCTGGAAATGGAGATGGTGGCAGTACCAGTGAGACCCCTCAGCCTCCTCGGAAGAAAAGGGCCCGGGTAGATCCTACTGTTGAAAATGAGGAAACATTCATGAACAGAGTTGAAGTTAAAGTAAAGATTCCTGAAGAACTAAAACCGTGGCTTGTTGATGACTGGGACTTAATTACCAGGCAAAAGCAGCTCTTTTATCTTCCTGCCAAGAAGAATGTGGATTCCATTCTTGAGGATTATGCAAATTACAAGAAATCTCGTGGAAACACAGATAATAAGGAGTATGCGGTTAATGAAGTTGTGGCAG
>NW_016107949.1:297045-298988 GCF_001604975.1 Cebus imitator | reverse complement strand
AAAAAAAAAAAAAAAAAAAAAGGTAATATGACAGAGTGAGAGTCCTAATAATAGCTCCTTAATATTCTGGAATGAGAAAATAAGTAGAACAAGGAGCAGCACATATTTTAAAAAACATATTAAAAACAAAAAAATCATAGACTAAAAAAGCACACAACACATTCCACATAGAAAAATATCTAAAAAGGCACACTCAGACACATTGAGTATACTTGAACAACACTAAGAGAGCAAGAAAGAGAGAAGTGGAGGGCCTTGCCAAGATATTTGTAGATTGAAAAACATCCAAACACACACACACACACACATGCATGCGCTCACACATGCAAGAACACACACACACACACACACACACACTCTCCCTCTCTCTCTCTCTTTCTCTCTCTCTGAAGGCATCAACTCCAGCAGGCACATACTAAGAAAATCTAAACAATGAATTCATTGGAGGAAAGGAAGAAAGAAGGCTCCAGGAAAAACATGTAAAAATAGTGGAAAAAGGTAAAATTTTTAAAAATGTAAAAATTACAGTAATAATAGTGTCTAATCCATGGTGTTATAAAAAAGGAGATTTAAAATAGTGACTGGAAATGGCTTGTAGTGTCCAGTAGGGGATGATAGATGCTCAGACTTTATAAAGCAGGTGAATTAATCAGAGTAAGGGTGGAATCAATTTTAGACTTTTAAAATTTAGATAATAGAGAAAAATTCTTCAATTTATTAGGGGAAAAATAAGAGGAATAAGGAAAAAGATAAAAAGGGAAGAGGAAAAATGGCAGATCAAGTAAGATGGGAGAAAGTATAAAAATGAATGCACATGTATAATTGATCATTATTACTGCAGACAGAGTAAACCAGTGGTCAGAATTTTTCTTTTTCTGTAAAGAAACAAGGAGTAGGTATTTTCAGTTTTTCAGTTTCTGTCACAATTACTCACCTCTGCCATTGCAGCAAGAAGGCATCCATGGACAATGTACAAATAAACAGCTGTCTTCCAATAAAATCTTGTTTATTAAACTAAGCAGTAAGCTGGATTTGAACAATAGGTCATGGTTTACTGACTCCTGTTCTTATTTAGAAAACGCAGGATTTAAGATTGGGAACAATGCAAGGGTATCCTCTTTTACCATTAATTTTTATATTTTTTTCTTTTTTCTTTTTTACTTAAGTAGCTACCTAATTACCACTAATATTTAATTTCCTACTGAAAGTCCTAGCTAGTGCAATATAAGAAAACAAGGAAATAAAAGGTATGCAGATTGTGAAAGAAGAAATAAAACTTTGTTCATAAATGACAGGATTCATTCCTTCTTATTGCAGTTAGTATTCTACGGTATAGATGTACAAGTTTGATTAACCATTCAGTTGGTGAAGTAAATTTGAGTCGTTTCCAATGTTGACTATTACAAATAAAGCTGCTATGACCATAACTGTGCAAGTTTTTGCATGTATATAAGTTTTTGTTTCTCTGGGATAAATACCTAAGTGTAAATTCCTGGGCCATATGGTAAATAACTGTTAATTCTGTAAGATCTACCTGTCAATTTTTTTTTTTCTGTAGAGGCTGTGCCATTTAACTTTTTCACCAGCAATCCATGAGAGATCCAATTGCTCTACATCCTCATTAGCCTTTGATATTATTGCTACTTTAAAAATGTTTTAGTTGTTTTGAAAGATGTGTAGTGACATCTCATTATGGTCTTAATTCTCTTAATGAATAAAGATGCTAGATATCTTATTGTATGCTTATTTGCCATCAGTATATCCTCTTTGTTGAAATATCTTTTGACCATTTTCTAATTGAATTGGTTGTTTTATTGCTCTTGGTTTTTGAGAGGCCTTTATACATTCTAGATACAAGTCAATTTTCAAATATGCGGCCTGCAAATATTTTCTCCTATTTGTAGCTTGTTCTTTTCACCCTTTTTTTTTTTTTTTTTTTTTTT
>NW_016107949.1:282531-295505 GCF_001604975.1 Cebus imitator | reverse complement strand
TTTTTTCCACAGAATTTCACTCTGTCCTCCCAGGCTGGAGTACACTAGCATGATCTCAGCTCACTGCAACCTTCACCTCCCAGGTTCAAGTGATTGTCCTGAGTAGCTGCAATTACAGGCACTCACCACTAGGCCTGGCTAATTTTGTATTTTTAGTAGAGACGGCATTTGGCCAATGTTGGCCAGGTTGGTCTCGAACTCCTGACCTCAAGTGATCCACCTGCCTTGGCCTCCCAAAGTGCTGGGATTACAGGCATGAGCCAATGCACTCGGCCTAAAATTTTTCGTTCAAAGACACCATCCATAGAAAATGAAATAAACAGCCAGGTGCAGTGGCTCCCACCTGTAATCCCAGCACTTTGGGAGACCAAAGCAGGCAGATCACCGAAGGTCTTCTGACCAGACTAGACAACATAGTGAAATCCTGTCTCTATTAAAATACAAAAATTCGCCCAGTGTGGTGGCATATGCCTGTAGTCTCAGCTACTTAGGAGGCTGAGGCATGAGAATCACTTGAACCCAGGAGACCAAGGTTTCAATGAGCGAGACCATGCCATTGCACTACAGCCTGGGTGACAGAGTGAAACGCCATTTTAAAAAAAAAAGAAAAGGAAAGAAAGAAAGAATGCGTGCCCACTTCTCACGCTTCCAAAGTTGAGCTAGCAAAGAGGAAAAGAAAACAATCCTTATATCTTAAACTGGTCCAAAAGGACCCAATATGACTTGCCACGCCAGACCGCAGACTGTTAAATGTTTGCAAACATAATGTATCACATGTTTTTGTAGTCCGTGTTTTATCAAAGTAATAATTGGCTGGACTCAGTGGCTCACACTTGTAATCCCAGCACTTTGGGAAGCCGAGGCAGGTGGTTCACCTGAGGTCAGGAGTTTGAGACCAGCCTGACCAACATGTTGGAACCCAGTCTCTACAAAAAATACAAAATTAGCCAGTCATGGTGGTGCATGCTTGTAATCCCAGCTACTTGGGAGGCTGAGGCAGGAGAATTGCTTGAACCCGGTGGGGCGGGGGGAAGTTGCAGTAAACCAAGATCACACGATTGCACTCCAGCCTGGGTGATAGAGTGAGACTCCATCTCAAAAAAAAAAAAATGTATTAATAAACTAAGATTCCAAAGACGTAATTGGGTTGCTATGCCTTGGGGTTTTAAAATCCCACCTCTTTTGATCAAGCACGGTGGCTCACAACTGTAATCTCAGCACTTTGGGAGGCTGAAGTGAGCAGATCACCAGAGATCAGGAGTTTGAGACCAGCCTGGCCAACATGGGAAAACCCCATCTCTACAAAAATACAAAAATTAGTGGGGCTTGATGGCCACCCCTGTAATTCCAGCTATGATAATTGCTTAAACCCGGGAGACAGGGTCTGCAGTCAGCAGAGATTTCACCACTGTATTCCACTCTGGGTGACAGAGAGAGACTCTGTCTCCAAAACATTAAAAATAAAATAAAATCCCACCTCTCAAAGAATAGTGATAGGGAGGTAGTAAGGGGGCTTCTGGGCTGCTGGAAATATTCTATTATTTTATTATCTGGGTCCAGGTTATGTGGGTATGTTCAGTTTCTTAAAATTCAGTGAACTGTACACTCATGATATGTACATTTTTCTGTATGTGTGTCATGATTGAATAAAACATTTCTAAAAAGTGAACAGAAATTCACCCCCTCCTGCTTGTTCCCATTACTCTGTGAGAGCCATTTGGCAAAAAGTTATGAAGAGCCTTAATGACTGGCACAATTTCTGACCTTAGGCCTTTCTGGAAATGTGTCAAAAGGAAATTATCAGATATTTGGGAAAATATGCATGTGTAGTGATATGTTTGCTGGGAAATAATGTAAATGTCCAACAATGGGAAATTGAAGATAAATTATGCACTTCTGATTTCTAATCCAGCATGTATATATAAGATCTTAGGAATCATCACTACCATCCTCACAAAAAGAAAAAAGCTGAAGGCCGGGCATGGTGGCTCATGCTTGTAACACCAGCACTTGGGAGGCTGAGGATGGATCACCTGAGGTCAGGAGTTCAAGACCTGCCTGGCCAAGAGGATGAAACCCCATCTCTACTAAAAATACAAAAATTAGCCAGGCCTGGTGGCATGTGCCTAAAATCCCAGCTACTCAAGAAACCGAGGAAGAAGAATCGCTTGAACCCAGGAGGTGGAGGTTTCAGTGAGCCATGATTGCACCATTGCATTCCAGCTGGGTGACAGAGTGAGACTCCATGTCAAAAAATATACATATAAACAAATATGTGTCTGTGTGTCTATGTATAATGCTAACACTAATTAAAAGAAAAAGGGGTAGCTATGTTAATTGCAGATGAAGCAGACTGCAGAGGAAGGAAAATTATCACGGAGAAAGAGGGTCAGAAGATATAGGAATCCTTCCTTAATGCGTATCAGCACAGCAGCAAAGCATCAAAATACATGGGGCAAAAACGGATAGAACTACAAGGAAAAATAAAGGAGTCCAATATTATAGTTCAAGACTTCAGCATACTCTATCAATAATTGAACTGAACAGCCCACCAGACAACTATATCTAATTGGCATCTATAAAAGATTTTTTCAACAATGGCAGAATGTACATTTTTCTTAAGATCATATGGAAATTCACCAAAATAGGCCACATGCTATATCATAAAACACACCTGAACAAATTTAAAAGATTAGAAACCATACAAATTATGCTCCCAGATCACAAGGGAATTAAACAAGATAGCTGGAAAACTCCAAACACTTCATGATTAAATGACACACTTCCAAATAAACAATGAATCAAAAAAGAAATATCAAGAGAAATGAAACATTTTGAACTAAGTGAAAATGAAAATATAATGTACCAAAATTTGTGGGATGCAGCAAGAACAGTGTTTACAGGAAAAGCTTCAGCACTGAATGCATACATTAGGAAAAAGGAAAGAACTAAAATTATTAATCTAGGCTTTTACCTTAGGAAATTAGGAAAAGAAGAGCAAATTAAAACCAAAGTAAGAAGAAAGAAAGAAAGAAAGAATAAAAATTAGGGCCAGGTGCAGTGGCTCACACCTTTAATCCCTATAAAACTTTGAGAGGTTGAGGCAGGTGGATCACCTGAGGTCAGGAGTTCCAGACCAGCCTGACCAACATGGAGAAACCCCATCTCTACTAAAAATACAAAATTAGCCAGGCATGGTGGTGAATGCCTGTAATCCCAGCTACTCAGGAGAGTGAGGCAGGAGAGTCACTTGAACCTGGGAGGTGGAAGTTGTGGTGAACTGAGATTGCACCATTGCACTACAGCCTAGGTAACAAGAGCAAAACTCCATCCCCCCCCAAAAAAAAAAATTAAAAGCATATCAATAAAATTGTTTGAAAACAGGAAGTTAGTAGGAAAGATAAATAGCCAGTCGGAACCTCTTGTGGTCAGCTGAAACCAATCTAAGCCAGTCAAAACCAACCCTGACCAGTCAGACCCTAACAAATCTGACTATAGCCAGTTATAGCCAGTCAAAACCAGTTGTGGCCGGTTGAAATTAATTGAGACCAGTCATGACCAGTCAGCAGCAGCATACACTGGTTTTATTTGGTTGAAACCAGTAAGAACTAGTTGAGGCCAGTTATACTTGGTCTAAAACAGCTGCCAGTTGAAACCAGCCTATGCTTATGCTGGTCAGAACCAACCATGACCAGTCAAAACCAGATGAAACCAATTGTGGCCAGTCAAAATCCATCCAAGCAGGTTGGGGATGGTCTTAGCTGTTCCAAACTGGTTGTAGCCAGTCAAAATCAGTCTAAACCAGTTGTGGCCAGTTCAATCTAATCTACCCAGAACTGGCCATGACCAGTCAGAATCAATGTAACCCAATTGTGGTGAGTCAAAACAGTTTGTACCCACTCAAAGCTGTTCTCAATCACTTGAGTCCAGTTGAAACAAGACTAAACTAATTGCAACTGGTCAGACCAGTCTAAACCAGTTCTGGCCAGCTTCAATTGGTCTAACGTGCTTGCATTTGGTTAGACCCAGCCTAAACCATTTTTTGGCCAGTTAAAATTGGTCTAAACCTTTCAGAACTAGACATGACCAGTCAAAACAGGCATATAACAATTGTGATTAATCAAAACTGGTTAAAATTACTGCTCAAAACTGTACAATGGGAGACTGAAAAGGATTCTAAGGTCTGAACGATAAGGTAGATGGTCCCCTTTAATTGACATGTGATGCTTCTCCAAAATCTTCTGAGTGTTTCTTGTTTGCAATGTTCAAGTTCCTCTCTTTTTTAATTTGTTCCTTTTCTTTGTTTTGAGACAGAGTCTCAGTCTGTCACCCAGACTGGAGTGCAATGATGCAATCTCAGCTCACTGCAACCTCTGCCTCCCGGTTTCAAGTAATTCTCATGCCTCAGCCTCTGGAGTAGCTGGAATTACAGGCACCTGCCACCACCCTGGCTGATTTTTGTAGTTTAGTAGAGATGGGGTTTCATCATGTTGGCCAGGCTGGTCTCGAACTCCTAACTTTAAGTGATATACCTCTTCAGCCTCCCAAAGTGCTGGGATTATATGGTGGCATGAGCCATCATTCCTGGCCTGGTTCTACTCTTACTGATATCCCCAATTTGTTAAGAAGGCTCTCACAGAAAAAACTGACAAGGCTTACATGAGGATATAGATTCTACAGGGAAGTGGTCAAAGTGGGTGGCAATAGGCAGTCTAAAGCAGCTGTGGTTAGTTTAAACTGGTAGCTAGTTTAAACTGATCCAAACCCATCAGAACCTGCCATGACCAGTCAGAACGGTCAGGAACTCTTTGCATCCATTCAGTATCAGCCAAAGCTGGTCAACAGTGGTTATAGCTGATCTAAACCAATTTTGTCCAGTTGAGACAAGCCTATACCTATCGTAACTGGTCATCACCAGTCAGAATTAGCATAAACCAACTGTGGCCAGTCAAAACTGGTCATGGCAATATCTAAAATCTTAAATAAAATTGCAACCTCTGTTCTGAGTTTGCTTCTACCAGGCTATTGTCTCTAACTGACATGATCCTCCATCATTTTAAATGGTGAGGCTGGGTCCGCCTCACATTGTAAAAAGAATTTAGACCAAAGGACCAACTCAATCCCCCAGTGGACCAGTCCCTGTAAAATACTGCTGACCATCCATTTGTCAGTCAGGCTAGCCAGAATAAAACCTTGAATCTATCACAACTGAGTAAAACTTGACTCAGGCCAGGCATGGTAGCTCATGTCTGTAGTCCCAACACTTTGGCAGACTGAGGCGGGCTGATCACTTGAGGCTGGAAGTTTGAGACCAGCCTGGCCAACATGACGAAACCCCAACTCTAGTAAAAATACAAAAATTAGCTGGGCATGGTGTCAGGCGCCTATAATCCCAGCTACTCGGGAGGCTAAGGCAGGAGAATCTTTTGAACCTGGGAGGCAGAGATTGCAGTGAACCAAGATTGCGCCACTACACTGCAGCCTGGGCAACAGAGCAAGACTCTGTCTCAAGAAAAAAGAAAAGGAAAAGCTTCATTCTTTATTAACTGAACTGGAAAAGAAACAGGCTTGGTCCTGTGACCAACTAAATGATCTTAGGTTGCTGTTAGAGCAAGCGCACTGACAGATAAATAAAATAAATTAGGTCTTTATGGTTTAAGTCATGATGCTTCTTTTGCATGAAATAACAATTCATTGGCATATATTTCCCAAACTTTAGTTTCCTCTGCTAATTTATCCCAGGGTTGGATATGTCACCCTAAACCTCATTCTGTCCTAGACCATCATAACCCTCTGAACCAGCAGTTTATTATTTTCTAAATACGGCTAGCTACACATGTCAACATCCAAACACTACTAAAATAATAATATATCATTCACACTGCACCTGACTTTTACATGGAGCTCCAAACCCCCTTGTTTTTATCTGGCATCTCAACTGGGATGTCTCTTCCTATTCTTAAAGGATGCCAGATGCAGTGGCTCATGCCTGTAATCCTAGCAGTTTGGGAGGCGGAGGCAGGCAGATCACCTGAGGTCAGGAGTTCAAGACCAGCCTGGCCAACATGGCAAAAACATATCTCTACTAAAAATACACAAATTGGCTGGATACAGTGGCTCATGCCTGTAATCCCAACACTTTGGGAAGTGGAGGTGGACAAATCACGAGGTCAAGAGATTGAGACCATCCTGGCCAACATGGTGAAGCCCTGTCTCTATTAAAAATACAAAAAAGTTAGCTGGGTGTGGTGGTGTGCACCTGTAGCCCCAGTTACTGGGGGGGCTGAGGCAGGAGAATTGCTTGAACCCAGTGGATGGAGGTTGCAGTGAGACGAGATCACACCACTGCACTCCAACCTGGCAACAGAGCAAGACTCCATTTCAAAAAAGAGGAAGGCAGCAAATCACACTGCCACGTGTGTACCTATGCAACAATCTTGCACGTTCTTCACATGTACCCCAAAATCTAAAATGCAATAAAATAAATAAATGGGAAAAAAAATGCAATAAAATAAATAAATGGGAAAATACATATATATATAAAATATATATATTATAAATAAATGGGAAAATATATATATATACAAAATATATATATTTTCCCATTTATTTATATATATATAAATATTTATAATATATAAATATATTTTATGTATTTATATATAAATATATATATTATAAATATAAATATATATAAATATATATAAATTTTATATATTTTATTTATTTATATATATTTATATTTATAATATATATTTATATATAAATTTTATATATTTATATAAATATATAAAAATATATAAATATATATTAAATATATGTTAAATATAATATGTAAATATATATAATTTATATAAATATTTATATATATATATACACAATAAAACAAACAAAAAATATTTAGGCATGGTGGTGCATGCCTGTAATCCCAGCTACTAGGGAGGCTGAGGCAGAAGAATCTCTTGAACACAGGAGACGGAGGATGCAGGTGACAGTGAACCAAGATTGTGCCACTGCATATCAGCTTGGGCAACAGAGCAAGACTGTCTCAAAAAAAAAACAAAAAAAAGGATGCTATATACTCACCAGCTAGTGATCTGGACAGCACCCCATTTGAGCCGAGTTTTACAACATGGGAAAGACATCAGATAGGCCCATCCTTACCTAAGTGTGACAGCAGTCTAACAGATCCATGGCTAGGCCTGGGCCTGGTGGCTCATGCCTGTAATCCCAGCACTCTGGGAGGCTGAGCTGGGCGGATCATTTGAAGCCAGGAGTTCAAAACAAACCTGGCCAACACGATGAAACCCTAAAATACAAAAACCTTAAAAATACAAACATTAGCCAGGCATGGTGGTGGGCACCTATAATCATAGCTACTCAGGAGGCTGAGGCAGGAGAACTGCTTGAGCCCAGGAAGCAGAAGAAAAAAATAGAACCAGGGCTAGGACAAGTGGCTTCATTTTAGTTTTCTAGTTTTGAAACAGGGTCTCCCTCAGTCACCAGGCTGGAGTGCAGTGGTACAATCTGGACTCACTGCAACTTCTACCACCTCCTGGGCTTAAGCGATCCTCCCACCTCGGCATTCCAAGTAGCTGGAATTTCAGGCATGTGCCACCACACCTAGCTACATTTTTTTTTTTTTTTGTAGAGACAGGATTTTACCATGTTGTCCAGGCTGGTATCAACCTCCTGAGCTCAAGTGATCAACCCAGCCTCCCAAAGTGCTAGGATTACAGGTGTGAGCCATGGTGCCCAGCCCATGAGTGGCTTTAATGACAACCTCAACTACTGACACTGTGACTCATGCTCCTAAGGGATATGGTTTTGTCTGCAGTGAGGAAAACCAACCCTGACCATATAATCACATTAGGGGAAGAAATCATGAACAATGTTAATTAGGATACTCAATTACACCTTTCTAAATCTACAGTGAAAGTATCACCAAAAACTAGACAAGTTATTTAAAACTGTTTTCCAGGGTTTCCTGAAGAATTTTGGGAGGAGACACCATCTGAGCAGGGAGCCTCAAAGGGAATTTGCCAAAAGAAATTCCTGTTGACACTGCGTACTTCTTCTGGTACGCTTTCCTCCCATAGTTGTGGGTAGCTATTCATCAACATGTGCCTTGAAACTTACCAGTTACAGGCTGGGTGTGGTGGCTCACGCCTGTAATCCCAGTACTTTGGGAGGCCATGGCAGGCAGATCACCTGAGGTCAGAAGTTCAAGACCAGCCTGGCCAACATGGTAAAACCCCGTCTTCACTAAAAAATGCAAAAAAAATTCACCAGTCGTGGTGGCAGGCCCCTTGTAATCCCAGCTGTTCAGGAGGTTGAGGGAGGAGAATTGCCTGAACCCAAGAAACAGAGGATGCAGTGAGCCAAGATCACTCCAGCCTGGGCAACAAGAGCCAAACTCCATCTCAAAACAAAAAAAGAAAAAACTTATTATTTTAAAGATTATAGCTAATAAAACTGCTCCTACTTTGGTAGCACAGCAAGGGTCTTTAAATTGTCTAGCTAAAGTTGTTTTAAATAATTGTATTGAAGGCTGGGCATGGTGGCTCATGCCTGTAATCCCAGCACTTTGTGAGGCCGTGGCAGGTGGATCACCTGAGGTTCAGGAGTTCGAGACCAACCTGACCAACATGGTGGAACCCCATCTCTACTAAAAAACACAAGATTAGCTAGGTGTGGTGGCGTGCACCTGTAATCCCAGCTATTCCGAAGGCTGAGGCAGGAGAATTGCTTGAACCTAAGAGGCAGAGGTTGCGGTGAGCCGAGATCATGCCACTACACTCCAGCCTGGGCAACAAACTGAGACTCCTTCTCAAAAACAAACAACAACAACAACAAAAAAAAACAAAAAATAATAATTGTATTGAATTAAATTACCTGTTAACTAAACAAAGCACAGTATGTATAACAGCAAACTCCTCCTGCTGCACTTCATGGTAACATCTCAGCTAAAGTTAAACACATGTAGGTAAAATAAGAGGGCAAGCTTCATAATTGCAACGGATTTTTTTTTTTTTTTTTTTTTGAGACAGTGTTCCACTCTGCTGCCCCAGATTGGATTGCAGTGATGCAGTCATGGCTTACTGCAGCTTTTACATCTGGAGCTCAAGTGATCCTCCCACCTCAGCCTCCCAAGTAGCTGGGATCACAGGCAAGTGCCACCATGCCCAGCTAATTTTTGTATTTTTTGTAGGGACAGGGTTTTGTCATGTTACTCAGGCTGGTCTTGAACTCCTGAGCTCAAACTATCCACCCGCCTCAGCCTCCCAAAGTGCTGGGATTATAGGCGTGAGCCACCACAACCAGCCCAAGTTTTTTAAATAATCCAAATTAGCTGATTGGTTTTCTAAGATCCCACAAGGGATTTGATCCATATTTTATTGCATTTTAAAATTTAGCTTATCTCTCTCATTAACAATTATTATAGCTTGGCCAGGCATGGTGACTCATTTCTTTAATACCTACACTTTGGGAGGCCAAGATGGGTGGATTGCTTGAGTCCAAGAGTTCAAGGCCAACCTGGGCAACATAGTGGAGACTTGTCTCTACAAAAATGAATTTTTTTTTAGATACAGACTCAGTCTATGACCCAGGCTGGAGTGCAGTGGTGCAATCTCAGTTCACTACAACCTCTGCCTTCTGGGTTAAATTGATTCTCCTGCCTCAGCCTCCCCAGTAGTTGGGATTACAAGTGTGTGTCACCATGCCCAGCTAATTTTTGTATTTTCAGTAGAGATGGGGTTTCACCACGTTGGCAAGGGTGATCTCAAACTCCTGACCTCAAGTGATCCACCCACCTTGGCCTCCCAAAGTGCTGGGATTATAGACATGAGCCACCACGCCTGGCCAAAAATAATTTTTTAAATTAGAATGTGGTGGCATGTGACTGTAGTTCCAGTTACTCAGGAGGCTAAGGTAGGAGGATCACTTGAGCCCAGTTCAAGGTTCAGTGGGCTATGATCACAACATTGCACTCCAGCCTGAGCAGCAGTGAGACCCCATCTCTTAAAAAGAAAAGAAAACTGGCAAAACTACTCATGGTTTTCAAAGGCTGCTCATCACTTTGAAGACAAAGGTCCTTAATGAAAAATAAAGACCTTTTTTCTAGAGGTCCTCATTCTGGGTACAGACCTAGCGCTATCCAGCTTCAGTCCCTGTCACGCTTCCTCTCACCCTATACGCCAGCAGATCCTGTTGATCATACTATGTTCTCTCACACCCGAGCATCCCTGCACAGGCTCTGTTTCCTGCCTCAAATGCCCTCCCCACACCCTACACCTCACACCCCTCTTCTCCCATGCTGTGCCCTGGGCAAGGGTTTCCTTACCAATCTCCTCTCTCCCGAAAGTAGGCACTTTGTTCTCTAGCCTCCCACTACCAATCCCTGTTTTATAATTGTTTCCTTTTCATCTGTCCCTATTAGGCTGTGGGCCTTTGAGGGGGATAGGTCCTCCTTTTTTTATTATTATTATTGATAAGGAGTTTGTCTCTGTCACCCAGACTGGAATACAGTGGCACAATCTTGGCTCACTGCAACCTTCACCTCCCAGGTTCAAGTGATTCTCCTGCCTCAGGCTCCCGAGTAGCTGGGACTACAGGCACCCACCACCACGCTTGACTGATTTTTGTATTTTTAGTAGAGATGGGGTGTCACCATGTTGGTCAGGCTGGTCTCAAACTCCAGATCACCTGCCTCAGCCTCCCAAAGTGCTGGGATTACAGGGGTTAGCCACCATACCTGGTCAATAGGTCCTTTTTTTTTTTTTTTTTTTTTTTTTTTTTTTTTTTTTTTTTTTTTTTCATCTTTTGGCCCCAGCACATACCCTAGATTCTGAGAATAAATGTTACATAAATGTTGATGAAGAAATCAATGAATGCTGGACTAACAAATGCATGGATGAATTATTATTTCCCTAGCCTCTCTCACCAGTTGCTAAGATGTTTCTGTCAGTTGTCAAGGAAGGGACCACAACTGTATTTTGGTCCTCAACTTGTCTGTTTCAGTAGCTTATTGTTTGCAGTTCCTCTTAGCAATTTTCAAACAGGAGCCTAATCAATTCCCAGTCTTCATTCTCACTGAGAAAGCATCATCAGGCACCCTGCTCATGGCCTATCTCACTCCTTCATAATTGGCATACATCTATATGCATCCATATAGGACTTCCCTCCATCTCACAGATATTAAGAAATAACATGACTGGGCACAGTGGCTCATGCCTGTAATCAATCCCAGTACAAGCTGAGGCAGGTGGATCACCTGAGGTCGAGTTTGAGACCAGCCTGGCCAACATGATTAAACCCCATCTCTACCAAAAATATAAAAAAGTAGCCAGACATGCTGGTGGGCACCTGTAATCCATTACTGGGGAGACTGAGGCAGGAGGAATGCTTGAACCCGGAAGGTGGAGGTTGTAGTGAGCTGAGATCACTCCACTGCACTCCAGCCTGGGTGACAGATGGAGACTCCATCTAAAAAAAAAAAGAGAGAGAGAGAAGGAAAGAAAGAATACAGCCTGAGTGAGGTGGCTAATGCCTATAATCCCAGTATTTTGGGAGGCCAAGGTGGGAGGACTGTTTGAGCTCAGAAGTTCAAGAGTTGCCCGGGCAAATTCAAGGTACCCTAGCTCTAAAAACAAAACAAAATAAAAAATGCTGGGCGTGGTGGCTCATACCTGTAATCCCAACACTTTGGGAGGCTGAGGTGGGCGGATGGCTTGAGATCGGGAGTTCAAAACCAGCCTAACCAACATGAAGAAGCCCTGTCTCAACTAAAAATACAAAAATAGCTAGGTATGGTGGTGTATGCCTGTAATCCCAGCTACTTGAGAGGCTGAGGCAGGAGAATCACTTGAACCTTGGAGGCGGAGGTTGCAGTGAGCCGAGATCACGCCATTGCACTCCAGCCTGGGCAACAAGAGTGAAAACTCTGTCTCAAAAAAAAAAAAGGCTTGGTGCAGTGGCTCATGCTTGTAATCCCAGCACTATGGGAGGCTGAGACTGGCAGATCACCTGAGGTCAGGAGTTCGAGACCAGCCTGATCGTCTCTACTAAAAATACAAAATCAGCCAGGCATGGTGGCACATGCCTGTAATCTTAGCTACTCATGAGGCTGAGGCAGGAGGATTGCTTGAATCCGGGAGATGGAGGTTGCGGTGAGCTGTGATCCTGCCATTGCACTCCAGACTGGGCAACAAGTGTGAAGCTCCATTTCAAAAAATAAATAAATAAATAAATAAATAAATAAATAAGATTTATTAGCTGAGCATGATGACACGTGCCTATAATCCTAGCTACTTAGGAGCCTGAGGTGGGAAGATTGCTTGAGCCCTGTAGATCAAAACTGAACCATGATCGCACCACTGCACTCCAGCCTGGGTGACAGTGAGACACTGTCTCAAAATAAGAAAGAAGAAAGAAAGAGAGAAAGAAGACAAAGACAAAGATGAAGAAAGAAGGAGAGAAGGAAACGAACGAAGGAAGGGAAGGAGGGAGGAAGGGAGGGGGGAAGGCAAAAGAACACCTAAAATCATACTTAACATAAAACTTACAAAAATTTATGTTAAAAGCTGCTTGCTGTAGGGGGTAAATAATTAAGATACTTCAATATCAGCACTTAAAAAAATGTTAGGAGAAGGTGGCATAGAAATTTATTTAACCTGCATACACCAAGTATCAGACTCAAAAAGAGCCCAGATCATTGAGACTTATATGCTCTTTTCATAGGTAGGAGAGGTATAGACCCAGGAGACAGACATGATTTCTCTTTGGAAGCTAGGTAAGGCAGACAAATTAAGATGAGGAATGGAATCACACAGGAACAGTTTGTTTTATTAAGCTCCTTGGAGCTACCAAAAATAGAAGCAAGTTTGTTGGGGCACAAGTGACTTTTTAAATTTTTAATTTTTCTATATTTAAGGGGTACAGTGCAGACTTTTTTTTTTTTTTTTTTTTTTTTT